>NC_030442.2:8305000-8572500 GCF_001660625.3 Ictalurus punctatus | reverse complement strand
AGTTGCACTTTTTGACCACGTAGTACACCGTTATAAAAGGGACTTATTTATAATTGCACTATTTGTTGTTACCCAGATGAGGACGGGTTCCCTTTTGAGTCTGATTCCTCTCAAGGTTTCTTCCTCATATTGTCTCAGGAAGTTTTTCCTCACCACCATCACATCGGGCTGACTCATTAGGGATACGTTTATAAATGTAAAATTTATATACTGAATTTATGCGTGTATATATACAAGCTGCGTCGTGACGATGTTCGTTGTTAAAAGCGCTACACAAATAAAATAAAGTTGAATCGAACCTTCAGATTCGTATCAATCTCTGGAATCGGCACCGATGCTGGTAAACATGGCTGGCCGTTATTTATAGTTCATCCCGTTTAGAAACTAGGATGAGGTGAGCTGTCTTTGTAAGGTTGCATATTTTGGCCAAATATGAGTGAGGATTAAAACATGCAAGCTAAAGAAAAGTGGGACGTTAGAAAACAAAACCTCACACACAACTGGGTTTCTAATGAAATATTCACAGTGTCCCAGTGTAGTAGGATTTTGCCACAAGTCTGCATCAGTGGCTCAGGATGTTGAGCGGGGGGACGGCAGGGTGGAGAGCGGCACGCAGGGCGAGTGCTGTATTGATCAGGCAGCCTGTCAGCACTCCTGCAGCAGGATGGAGGATGTGATCAGGATGTTAAAAGCCGCACGATCTCGGTGACCTCTACACCCACATCCTGAAGTTCATCTGAGAGCGTGCACTCCCAATTAGTTCTGCGTTTTCCTTTCAGGCTAGCATCAGGCTAGGTTATCCATCTCTCTCTCTCTCTCTCTCTCTCTCACACACACACACAGACAGAGAGAGAGATAGATAGAGAGAACGGGGGAGCTCACAGCTGCGCTAGCTGGCACTGCTTCCTCAAACATCAGCGGTGCAGCCAGCAGCCTGCTTGGCACAAACACTCGCCAGTAACACTTAAACAAATTGCTGTAGCAGTGACTTACATTGTTGATTTTCAGCATTCCAGGAGACTTTTTTGTCTTTTTTTTCTTTCTTCATTTCTTCTCTCCTTTTGTCCTTGGACACTTTTAGCTTTGAGAACATTCAGTGTTTAGAACACACCCCCAATAATTTTCCATCTCCTTCTCATCTCTCTCTCTCTCTCTCTCTCTCTCTCGCTCTCTCTCTCTCTTTCTTTTTCTGGATTGTTCCGGCCCCTGTGGATTTTTTATTTTTTTTTTCTTTCTTCCTCCACAAATTTTTTGGAGCTACTTTTTCCTCATCACAGCTCCCACAGTTTTAATGCAACGGTTATTTGGCTTCCCAAAGACAGTCATGGCTGTAGTTATTCAAATATCCAGATATCTAAACTCATCGTCCTATTTGTTTAATTAATCGGGTTAATTGTGTATGTCGTACCATAAGACACATGTACTGTGGAACAAAAAATTTAAATAATGATTTGTGTATTGTGTGTCATGTTTTTTTTTTTTATTAGAATTTTTTTTAAAGCATTAGTAGGTAATTGTCAGCAAACTCCCCTACTAATGAAATTGCTGATATTCTGAAAGTTGAGCATTATATTTACAAGTTTTGCAACATGCAAAATACAAGGCTACTGTTTTGTTAGTCTATTTTGCATTTGTAAGCTGTTTATTCTGCCATTGTGATATGCTACAGGCACATTACACTGCTTTGTATGTAGCTGTTTGCCATTTATATGGGCTGTAGACGATTTGTTACCATTTTTAAAAAAAAAAATTATAGGGACCAAGTCAGTATGAATCATCATATCTGCCTAAAATATATGACTCTTAATTATTCTGTTTTCATTTAAAAAATTTTTGTTGAAATGCTTTGGAGCTATGGGAATAGCAAGAAATGTTTATATGCCTATTGAGGTATCGTTCATTATCTGATAGATTAGCATGCAGTGTGTGTGTGTGTGTGTGTGTGTGTGTGTGTGTGTGTGTGTATATATATATATATATATATATATATATATATATATATATATATATATATATATATACACACATATACATATACACATTTTTTTTTATATATACACACACACACACATATATATATATATATATATATATATATATATATATATATATATATATATATATAAAATTAAACTTGCTATAGTGTAATTGTTGATACACATTTAATTGTGTGACATACAGGCAGTCATTTGTAATATTATATTTACACCATGTCTATCTGTGTCAGTCCACAGGCATGAGAATAGCAACCCTTAGGAGGTGCCTTTGCAGTTAGCTCTGGGTGACCATGCATGCTGGCGCGATAAACAGTTAAACGCATGTTTATCGTTCAGCTCCTGTGGGAACCGATCAAGTTAAAGTCCCTTGGCAGTTTCCAACGCATGGCTGCCTTGTGCTGCGTGGAGGGCAGCGGTGTGCGTGTGTGCGCTGTGTGGAGGGACACACTAAGCGGATGTTTTTTTTTTTTTATGACTGGCTGCCCCACTCAGGATTTGAAACAACAACATGGCCTTATAAATTATTCAGCTTGTACAGGGTGTGTGTGACAAAACACATGCTGCAACTGAATATTTTGACGCTGGACCTAAGTGCATCTGCTGTTCGTCTGCATACTTGAGCTCAGAAACCCAAACGGTGCTGGGTAGCTGTGCAGGAAGTCAGGGAAAGAGAGGCTGTGCAACCTTTGCAGTCTCTGTAAACAGATGTTTCGTTCTCGTGCGGTGGCTTGTGTGTTACGCTCCTGTAGCTTCGCCACAACTAAGCTCACTCTTCCCATACAGGAGAGAGTGCTAACCCAGAAATATCACGTTACATCCAATGAGAACAGTTTGACACCACAAGGGAAGCAGTTTTCAGTTAAACCGCGGTACCTGATTGCCTCTGTGCCTCTGGAAACGCCGGCACCTTACAGCCATGTAGCAAGAAACATGAACTGACAGACACATGGTGGAGTACACCTGAGCCCAGCACAGTGTGTGTATGTATATGTGTGTGTATATCAGGAACACACATATACAAATATGCCTGTTTTTAAAACTTGTAAAAATATTTAGCTTTTCCCTGGAGTAAAGAATTTACCTTCAACGCCGTGTTTGCTTTGCTAATGTTTGAAAGTCCGACAAGTATAATATACGACGTTGGTAAAGTTGTTTATCATTTTATTTGCCGGACGAGTCTCTTAATGTTTTTTCGTGCTCTGAGCAAAACTGCTGAATTTAGATTTGGTGAAGTGCATGAATCATGTGTTCTGTATGCTAGGCTTTTTTTTTTTTTTTTGCTTTTTTCTTTTTTTTTTTTTTTTTTAAATTAGTTCTTCAGCTGCTAGGTAGCATTTTTGTTTCCAAGAGAGTGAGTGACAGTGAGGGAAGTGTTGCATCTGGTGAAGACCTCTTTGCATTCTGGATGTGTTAGTGTGATGATATGGGTGAATATAGTCATTCATGAGGGAACGGGGATTTCAAGATGTGCACAGATTTATCAAAAACCTGTTCAAATGTAAACTCTTGTACATCCCCAATTCCAAAGAAATGTTGGGACGCTGAGTAAAATGTAAATAAAAACAGAATGCAATGATTTGCAAATCTCATAAACCCATATGTTATTCACAATAGAACATATCAAATGTTTAAACTGAGGAAATGTACCATTTTAAGAAAAAAAATAAGGTAATTTTGAATTTGATGACCGCAACACATCTCAAAAAAGTTGGGACAGGGGCAACAAAAGGTTGCAAAATTAAGTGTTTCTGAAAAGAAACAGCTGGAGGAACGTTTTGTAACTTAATTAGTTATTTGGCAACAAGTCAGTAACATGATTGGGTGTAAAAAGAGTAACTTAGAGAGGCAGAGTTTTTCAGAAGTAAAGCAGGAATCCGTGTTGCTCTAAAACCTGTATATATCTTTCTGCATTGATGCTGCCTTTCCAGATGTGCAAGCTGCCCACTCCATAGGCACTAATGCACCCCCAATTTAGATTGTGCATGTCCTACACTGTGTACATACGTCCTTAAGGGCAAGCCTGTACGTTCTCGGTCAGTACACCCCTTAAGCAGTTATTTCAACAATATCAGAAGAGACACACTCTCAAGCCATGTTAATAGGAACACCTGTATGCCTGCTCACTCATTCAATCACCCAATCAGCCAGTCAGTGCATAAACTCATGCAGATACAGGTCAAGCGCTTCAGTTCATATTCAAATCATAATGGGGGGAAAATGTGATCTTGACCATGGCATGTTTGTTGGTTTGAGTATTGGAGAAACTGCACAACAGTCTCTAGAGTTTCGACAGAATGGTGTGAAAAACAAAAAACATCCAGCAGTTTGTGGGTGGAAATACCTTGTTGATGAGAGCGGTTAGAGAATGGCCAGACTGGCTGACAGGAACCACTCTTTACTCCTGTGGTAAGCAGAGAAGCATCTCAGGATGCACAGCAAGTCAAACCTTGAGCTGGATGGACAACAACAGAAGATCAGATCAGACCAGAGGTCCTTATAGCAAAGTTGAGCAGAATCCTACACCCTGTTTAGTTTCAGGTTTTAGGATCGGCCCAGCAGGTTTGGTAGCTATACTGCTTGCTGCTGCTGCGTTAATGGACTGTTATTGTTATGCTTTGGAGACTTTATGACCTCCGTTTCCACTATACAGTCTAGCTAATCCAAAATGAACTGTATTTTCTTCATCGTGAGGGTTGACGGGTTAAAAGTGTTGAGGTTTGGCACTGCTTTAGGCCTGGATAGACCTGAACAGAAGAATAATGTGTCTGATATGAGGGCAAGTCAAAAACCTGTCCGGACTCATGCAACAACTCGACATAAATCTGTACTTGTGTCAGTATTAGAGTGTGAAAGATCTGGCTTTTTCCAACAAGGCAGTTTTTTATTTTTAAGGGGAGTATTTTCTGTAATACATCCTCCATGTTGATTATGTTGAACTATTTCAAGAAGTGAGCCATTGATAATGTCTCGTGTGTGTGTGCGTGTATTTATACCTGGTTATCTGTAGGCTTATTGGACACATAAATGTGCATTACACTAATGTACATTTTATGTAAAGTCTGCTTTCTCTCTGTTTCTCCTCAGGTAAATCTGAGAGACCTCCATTTTCTGCATATGGGAGAGAGCCAGGTGTCTCTGGATGTCAGGTAGAAACCTCATTTTCCAGTGTATCATGTTTATCTGTTGTCTTGTATCCTGTTTACGAAGTCTTTAAATCACTGATGCAGAAAATGTTATCACATGATTAGTTTCAGCCTTTGACAGATTATTTATTTTTTTGCCTGTTATGGTCTTATTGGGTATCTGCACGTCTGTGTGGCTGCACTTCTGTTTCATGGTGACATGTGCTGTCAGAGTAAAATTCAGTCCCTCACACTGATCTGCAACGATTTTGATCACAGAGCACAATTCTGAGCTCATATTCCAGCATAATTTATGACAGGTATTTGAACAACTACAGCATATTTATTACAAATACAGGACACCGCTGCTGATGTATGCGTCACTTGGTGTCATTGCTGTAGTTAGGAGTTTTACTTGAGTAGCACACAAAGTGAAATCGGAACTCTTAACTATGTTAATGATCCCAAGCTGGCACAATGTGGCAGATGTAACCATTCAGTTCTACAGTGCAAATGAGGCTATAGAGTCTCAGTTAAGGATGTAACGATGCATTCCAAGCCAGGTGAAAATATGTGACGATTCATATCTGTTGAGAAGTTAAATGAATTGCGATACATGTTTTAAACAGCAGGGGCGCTGAAGCTGTATACTGTGACCTCACTTTACAGGCGCGATAGCAGCGAGCGAGTTGTAGTGTTAGTAGCAAACATGGCTGTAGCAAGTTGACGATGCCCCATCCTCATTGAAATCAGACGTGTGGTGGCATTTTGGCTTTCCAAAGACTACAAATGAAAGCAGTGAGGTGGTAACAGACTAAACAAAATCCGTGTGCAGATACTGCAAGAGGATGTTAATGTACACTAATTGCACAACAAACATGATGCAGCATATAAACCGTCACCATAGTGAGAAGCTCCAGTCACCTCCGTCTGCATGTAAAAAGCTATTAATAGGGCAAACCACACTGACCGGCGGATTTGCAGCATCATTCACGGCTACGAGTGCAAGAACCCCATAGATCACAGGGTACAAAACAGATACCTCTGTCCCTAGTGAAAGGGTTTTTTCATCAGCAGGGGACATTGTGAATGTGCAGAGATCTCAGTCAGCTTCTGCTGGAAAATGTGGATATGCTAATATTTCTTTCAAAAAAATTAATTTTTTTCATAAAAATTAAAGCTAGGAATTAGCAACGGCAAAGCTTTAATTTGTTTATATGAAGCTTGTTTATATATTTCTTTTATTTGTATTTATTTATTTGATTTGGGATTTGTATTAAAATTTCAGATTAGTTTTCGTTTGATAGAAGATACACTACAAGTCAAAAGTTTGGAGACACTTGACAGAAATATTTCTCATGATCTTAAAAACCTTTTGATCTGAAGGTGTATGATTAAATGTTTGAAATATGTGTTGTAGACAAAAATATAATTGTGCCAACATATTAATTTCTTTCATTAGAAACATTTTATTTACAAATTTATTTATTTATTTTTTTATCTGGCCGACTTGGAGTGAAGTATTCCAAAAAGCAGCCAATAAGAGTCCAGCGTAGGTGTGAACTCCTTTAATACTGTTTAAAAAGCACCTCAGGGGGATTCCTCAAGAAATCGGTCGAGAAAATGCCAAGAATACATTTCTGGAAATTCTAGGCAAAAAGGGTGTCGACATTGAAGATGCTAAAATACTAAATTATTTTGATTTATTTTGGTTTTTTTATCACAACATAATTCCCATAGCTCCAGTTGTGTTCCTCCAGAATTGTGATAACTTTATTATCATTCTAAAATGGGGGGGTTAAAGAATGAGTGTGTTTAAACTTTTGACTGGTAGTGTATTTCAATTTCACAAAGGAATGTGCAGCATGTTCTCTGAGAAATAATAACAGGACACTTTTATTTAAAAGTGTAACATTTATAATTTGTCTTAAATCTCATTTTGTAAAAAAAAAAAAAAAAAAAAGCGAAAATTGTATCATGAAACCCGAGTCGTATCGCATCGTGAGTTGAGTGAATCGTTACATCCCTAGTCAAGTTTGTGAGGTGTTGTCATTTGCAGTATCAGTCATCTGGCCTTTTCCTATGGAAGTACGTGGTTCTTGGCCATGTCTGTGGTGTTCCGGATTTGAGATTTATGGCTATAGTTGTGACATGATTGAGTTAACGATTAGGGAAGTGCAGTTACCCTGCCAGTCGCTTATACAGCTGGCTGCCAGGCTTGCTGGAGGTAGGTGGCGGAGTGTTTTCCCCAGCATGGCCTGCAGTTTGCTGGAGATGAGAAGAAGCTGCCTGTGTGAGAGCAAGTGATTACAGGGTGTGTAAACAGGTCTGAGGAAGAAAGAGAAGGAGAGTCCTGCTGCATTGGATGGTGAGCAGGAACATGACTTTCAGCACCTCCATTAATGCAGGGTCACTGATCCCAGGCCAGCTCTAGGCTCACGACAACACAGATGTTCTAAACAAAGGCAGGATTGTGTGCAAGAGCTGCTCTCTCTCTTCCACTCTTTCTACCCATTTTCCTTCTCGCGCTCTCATGCTCGGTCTTCATTTCTGATCAGGCATTCAGGGAGTGCTTCCGTGGCACCACTTCTCTTGGTTTGTGTATGCTGTGTTTTTTTGTTTGTTTTTTTTTTCCTCCACTTAGACATGAACTGGTCCCTATGCAGCATATCTGCATCATTTCTGCTTTAGGATAAAGCTATTATGCAGAGCTTATTTTATTGCTTCAGGTTAAAGCCAAGCTTAGCTGGTGACATCACCCCTAATGACCCTTCTCTAACCTTCACCCGGTTCTTATGCTAGTAGCTAAAAGAGCCACACACGCATGCTTTTAAATGCTAGCCATGCAGCATGCGGTTACAGGCGGTTGAATGGCGCTAGTCAGAGCGAGTGAAAACACTGCGGGCTCTCCAGAGCTGTTGCTCCATTCATAAAAGAGCTTTTTGAAAGGGAATGCCAGTTCAGACATTTTGGTGTGGGAACTAGGGAATTTATGCTGGCCTGCAGCTGCACAGATCAGAGCTTGGCGCGCACACAGTTTGTCTAGTCGCTGAAGAAAAACAGGAAGGCCAAAAAAGCTGTTTGGTTCCTGAGAGAATGTGGGAAGAATGTAGGGCTGCAAAACTGCTATATTAATAATGTAAAATCCTGTGAGACAGGAAGTCATCTATATCATGTGATGTAAATGAAGGTGAAGTTCAGGAGCAAGGATTATAAGGTGGATAGATGTTTCTATGAAGCATGTGTATAAAGAGTTTAATTTTGCACAGAACAAAAAATATATTAATATAATGTAAAAAATAAATATGTATAATATATTTTTTGTCCTTTGCCAGAAATAGTATTGATTTAAAGGCAACTGCAATCTCTCAAGTGTTTGACAGAGGGGCAATCAGTTACAGGATTTTCCACAAAACTAAACAGCCAATTGTTTATATGGTTTGTCATCATGCGCAGGCTCTGTGCTTCACTCAGCGAGGTGTTATTGCATCATTTCAGCAAGATGTAGATCACTTTGTGTATAATGAGTCAGATATTCAAACTGTTTGAGCCAGCTGAGCCCCTGTATTTCTCCGGGAAGAACAGTATTTGCAGTTTGTACCTCTAACTAGGTTTTCCTTCATAGATCCCCACGTTAATGGCATATAAGTTAATATCTGAAGTCGGTAAAATATTATGTTTCACACTGCATGCGTCCTTCGCATGTCCATCAGTTTCAAATATTTATGTACGTTTTAAAACTGCAGAGATAATTGACATAATCTGTACGACTTCCAGCTGAACGCTGCAGCAGGTGTGCACTCAGGATGACAGAGCAGAGGTTGAACACTATAATTTTCTTATGATTATCGCCTCTGTCCTTTATGCATTTCTGAGTTACGGCCTTACAGGGGACAGTTGTTTGACAGTTGTATTGTTTTGCACTGCAGTGAGTTCAAACCTTGATCTAAAAAAACAATAAAATGACATGTGAACAGAAGTGCACCTGATTGAGTGGGAGTGTTAGCAGGGACGTGCTTGTTGTAGTTGGTTGCCGACTCTGAAGGTAAGTGCTGGGCCGGTCTCCCGTGAGGAGGATTAGACTGATTAATGCTGCAGGTTGCAGTTGACAGATGACTGCCATTATCCCCACAAATCTGCCTGACATTTCACAGAAGAAGGCGATCATTCAGAGGGATGGAGATCTGTGGAGAAGCTGTATGAATTTACAGCTTTTACATTTTCACTTACTCGCTAATTCGTAGGAGAGACTAATTGTGGAGCATCACTTTTTAAGGGCGATTTATTTATTTATATGTATATATATTTTGTCACTTTTGCTCAAAATATGGTGCTATACATGGCCTTTATGCATCTGTAGTTCAAATTTATTGAGACTTAAGCCAGTGTTTTTCACTCTGAATCAAAGGTGCGTTTATTTTTTTTTTATTAAACAGTCCTTCCAGGATTTTGCGATTGCAGAAATTAACGCAAACTCTGCAATATTCAGAGCTGGCAATTTTTCTAAATTACTGCAGATATTCTTCAGATTTGGGCCAAGACACGTCATTTGACGTCATCACACCGCGCATTCGGTCAGAGCCCTCTTCGATTCACGTATGTCGAACATGAGTACAGCTAAACGGTCTCATTTACCAACAAACATCACTGCGAAAGGCCGTGCAAAATTCAAGTAGTTTTCCACACACAGAAAAAAACCTACAAAAAACTTTAAAAAAAAAAAAAAAACAACAAAAAAAAAACAACATATTTTGCGATGCAAATTGCATCGCATATGTTGGAAAAAAAGCAGCAGCAAAGCCAAGCATTTTTGGCCGCAACAATCACAAAAAAAGCTCCATGAAATCCTGTACGGACTGATTAAAGCACAGCTTCTCTATATGGAATCTTTAAATAGGATTTGTCTCATTTCAAATCTACAGACTCTGTAGTAATCCATTCTTTTCTTTGATTAGTCCTCTACTGGTCTTTCATCATAATGCAGCAGTCTTTTGCCTGTCTCATGGCCAAAACGACAAACTACTAATATTGCTGTGAGGATTTAATATCATTGAACAAAGGCAGCACTAGTCAGTCTGTTGTATCATGTCAGTGTCAGTGTGCCAGGCTCCGTGACAGCTTGTCACTTTGGAGAGCCTCTTTCCCCCCTTATTTCTCCTGCAGTTAAGGAGAGGCTACCCTGATTCTCACACGACTTGATGGCCTTCAATTTAATCTGCTAAAATCAGGAATCTGGCTATTCTTGGGCACAGGCACACAATCCTGCACTGTAGCCCCCGTGGCGTTTGATTACGACTTCTATCTGACTTTGATTTGAAATTAGAAGCTAAATAGTCTGTGTAGCATATCATGTGTAAGATGTCAGATTTCAGAGTTATTTTATTTGGGTAGGTACTTTGCATTGAAATTATGTTAAGAAATAATACTTCTCACTTTTATGAAACAAACCAATAATTTATAAAAACTAAAGTCGAAACAATGCTGAAGTTTTATAAATTGATTTACATTATGGAATGCCTCGTTGTAACCTACATGTTATTTAAAAAAAAATTCATTTTGTATATCTGTGCATACATTACGTATTTAGTCTGTATTTTCATAAATACAAAAAGAAGTACTTCTTTTCTGAATGTTTTGACATTATTTCTGTTTAACAATACAGTTTGATCACTTTTTCATTTTTATTTCATGTTGTGTTGTGATAGTGATAGATTATCGCTGTGCTTTGATGTTCAGTGTCTCTCCTCATTCCTTATTCTTAAACCTTCCAAACCATTAAGCTAATTGGGCCATGGTTGTAATTGTCCTCTTAACCCAGTTTGCTGGGGGCAGGCCACTCAAGTGGATATCACTTTAAGATGTGACATGCTTCAGGAGGACCAAAGAAGGAGTGTACACTAATCTCCTGTTTAACAGAGTCTGGGTTAGAGCGACTGCGTCATCTCTCCCGCACATAATTGGCTCTCAAGCTGTGGGTTAGTGGCTCTGTCTGTCAGATCTGTGGGTTCTGTAACGGCCGCTTTTTCGAATTAAGCCCATGTGTGTTTCAGAGCACACGACAGCTTCTGAGACTCCTTGCACACACGCACACACCTCCTAACTCCCTGACTTTCTCTCCTCCTCCTCTCATTCTCTTGTCTACCTCTCTCCTGGCCTTATGTCCTCGGCTGTGTGAGGATGTGCCCCAGGGCCCTGATCACACCTGATCAATAACAGTTCACCGCCGGCTGGAGCAAAGGCAATCGCTAGGTCAGACTGATTGGATCGATTTCTCCTTGGACTTAACTGAGTCTGCTGACATGACCACATCAATTAGAGTGCTCCAGAGGGAATAAAAAAAAAGATGGAGGAAAGAAACCCTGAAAGTCAAACATTGTTTCTAGTTGTTTTAAGGGAAAAAAATCAGTTCGGTTTCATTCCTCCTGACTGCCAGAGGCGGTGCTTAAGCACTATGGATTATCGCAGCGCCAGGTAGATAGGTTGAGAGAATATACCAACAAAGTGACGTGGTGATGTAGGCTGAGCTTCGAGGATAATAACCACATTAGCTCAGCAATCAGCCTCTTTCGCTTTCTCGCTTGACTGTGATAGGTCTTTGATTTTTCACGCTGCCGCGTGCAGCTTACAGAGCAGCAAAGTATCACCCTCGCAAGCTGGGACTGCATGCTCCTAGGTTTTTTGGGAACCGGAGTTGTGAGTTTTTGCCTTATTATTTTTACACCTGTGCTACTCGGTGCTATCCGGTGGTTAGTGATCACGCGCTAAAGATGGCGGTTCCCCACTAGCTTACGTTGCTATTTTTAGACAGAATTTCTCGATGCTTTGTGCTCCTTGGTGCTATCCAGAGACTACTTGCGACCATAGATATATTCTCTTCACATTCCGTGACCATTCCTGCTGTTAGCCTTTCAGTCCTCTCCAGAGGTATTTATTATCAAGGCGCTCATGGTTCTATCGCCATGGACTTCCCACTGTCATGTAGGCTGTGTCCGAATGCCTTACTCCCTGATGACAGCCATGATATCTGTCTGTCCTATCTGGGACATATAAGAGACACTATCACGGACCCGTGCCTGCACTGTAGTCTGCTGCCCATGTCGGAGAGACGGCTCTGTCTCGCGGAGTTGGACCCCTGTTCGGAGGTGGGCCTTGTGGGGTCAGAGCTACCCCCTGCCACCCGGACTCTGAAACGTTGTGCATATGCGGCAGCTGGTGCCCCGCCCCATCCAGAAAAAAGGCAAATTCCCGGAAGGATTGTATGGAAGAGACTTCTCTTTCTAAGACAGTGGCTGCCCTTTCTTCTGAGAAGTCTGAAATAAAGCGTCTCCTTCAGTCACTCCAGCCGGTAGGGTCTGTCATTCTTGCAGCAATAACACTTCCCAATGTGGTTGTACAGACTCACTCCTGAGGAAGGCATAAGACTCTGCTGCCTACATAACTCATGTAGAGAATACAGTCAAGTGCTCCTCGTTACTTCCAGTACATTGGAGTCAGTAAGTTTGATCCCTCTGTCTCTCAGTTCCTGCAGACGGCACTCTTGACCATGGGCCACGTGACCCGCGGGCTGGGTACACTTACAGTAACACTCCTGGTGGCACGCTGCCAATCGTGGCTTGCTCATGCGAACCTGCCTGAAGACTAGAAAGAGACTCTGCGTGACCTTCCTATCGTTCCCAGACACCTATTTGGACCTAATGTTACAGAGCTGCTGTAAATGCAGGTGAAACTATTGGAGGCTGGCACAGGTGCAGCCCAATACTGCGTTCAAAGTGCCACCAGTTCAATATTGCTGCTGTTATGCGACACAAGGCCATCGCTTCTGCCAGCATCACACTCTGCAACCTCAGAGGTCGCAGGGACACCAGGCGGCAGAGGATTCTAGAGGTTTCTGACCTCCTCATTGGCAGAAGCCAGGGTCCATGCTTGGGCCTCCCCACAGCCACCAAAGATCGCACCCATAAGTCCTGAGGTGCTTGGGCTGGTCGTGGATTGTTTTTCGATGCAAAACCTCCAGTATTGGAATAATTAATTGGTGGATCCCTGGGTTTTGACCACCCTGGGCAGGGGTTACACCCTGCAGTTTTGATGCAGGCCCCCCAAGTTCTCAAGGATTGTTCCTACATTGATCAGGGACAAAGCTCGTTCAGTGGCGCTCTCCCAGAAAATCTGTTCTCTGTTGGAGAAGGGAGCCATAGAAAAGGTCCACCCCCTTGTTCAGATGGATGGGTTTTATTCAACTTATTTTCTTGTTCCCAAAAGGGACAATGGTTTTTGTCCCATTCTCAATTTAAGGCATCTAAACCTGTTCCTGAAGACTCTGCCTTTTCGAATGTTGTGCATAGCTGACGTTCTTTGGTCTGTCATGATGGGGGATTGGTTTTACGAGCGTCGACTTGAAGGATGAATACTTTCACATTCCGAACACACCTCGACATAGAAAGCTCCTATGTTTCAAAAGCCACGCTTATCAGTTCAAGGTCCTTCCATTTTGTCTGTCCCTGGCCACTCGTGTTTTCACGAGTGCAGCTCTGTATCCACTAAGTACGGACATGCCCAGCCCACTGGGACTAGATGCACTGACTCACGAATGGCCGAACTGCCTACTTTATGCATTCCCTCTATCCCATTGTTGTAGGAGACTCTACACAGGCCACAGGGTGCTCCTCGTTGCACCCCCCATGGCCAGCCAGTCTGGCACCCGGACCTGGCCGATCTGCAGCTCTGGGTTTGGCCTCTAGGTCAAACCCTCTTCTAGCTGATTGTGAACCTGCTGTTGTTCACACTGTCATTAGTAGTAGAGCTGTGTCTGCAAATCAGCTCTATGCTGCATGTTGGGATATTTTCTCTTCATGCTGTAAGGATCGTGGGTTAGACCCTGAATTCTGCAAGATTCCAGATGTGTTGAGTTTTTTGCAACATCTTTTGGATGCAGGCAGGGCTGCTTCCATCTTGAAAGTATATGTTGCGGCCATTTCTGCATATCGTGTGCCTGTTGATGGCTCTTCCCTTGGTGAGCAGTATTTTGAAAGATGCGAGGTACTTAAGGCCGACCTGCAACCGCCATTTTCCCCAGGTGGGATTTACCGCTTGTGCTTGACTTTCTATGTTTGCCAACATTCAAGCCTTTGCTGTCTTCTGACCTTAAGTGATTGTCTCTGAACACTGCCTTTCTATTAGCCATTGCTTCCACTAAGCGTGTTAGTGAGTTACATGCATTGTCAGTGTATTATGCATGCGTTGTTTGCAAGAGGATTCTGGCGTGGTGCTGTGGCCCAATTCGTCCTTTCTTCCTAAGGTGCCATGGTTGAATGTTGAGCTATTGTGGTTATTATCCTCAAAGCTCAGCTTACATCACCACGTGACTTTGTTGGTATATTTTCTCGACCTATCTAGCTGGTGCTGCGATAATTCATAGTGCTTAAGCACCGCCTCTGGTGGTCATCCGGAATATGAATAATCCCCTAACTTGTAGTTTCTCTGGTAAGCGAATAGTGTGCTCTGGAAAATGTTTTTATTTCTTTAAATGCTCAGATATTTTATTTGTTTCCCTGCAGTCCTCTCTGCGGTCAGACATGGGGTTGTCCAGCCCAGGACCTGTGACCACAACTGGAAAGTCACCAGCTCCTTTTTACTCCTTCACAGGCTCCAATCCACGAAGGCGCTCTCTCCAGGACCCGTCTCCTCTGGGTTTGTATCTATTTCCTCCTTTAAGGAAGTTGGTTTGCTGTGTACTTGTGGTACCAGTGTGAAAGGTAGTCACAGACAGGTTGTACTGTTTTAAAATGTTTCTAAATTATAAATCATGTTATTTGCATTATAATTGGGAGATAGACCTTGCTGTGCAATGGAAATAACTAGTTTCTGCATTTGGGGCTTCAGTTTACATTTTTTCAGCTTAGAAATTATTTGTGTTCCCTGCCAGACAAGAGCTGCTTTGCTGTGATCCTTTATCTTAAAAGACTCATGAGGTACACAGTGCCCTCCACTAATATTGGCACCCTTTTAGTCAATACTTTGTGCTACCTCCCTTTGCCAAGAAAACAGCACTGAGACTTCTCCTATAATGCCTCATGAGGTGGGAAAATACATGGCAAGGAATCTGAGACCATTCCCCCATACAGAATCTTTCCAGATCCTTCAAATTTCGACATCTGTGCTGGTGGACTCTCCTCTTCAGTTCACCCCACAGGTTTTTTTATAGGTTTCAAGTCAGGGGACTGGGATGGCCATGGCAGGACCTTAATTTTCTGGTCAGTAAACCATTTTTGTGTTGATTTTGATGTAGGTTTTGGATTCTTGTGCTGCTGGAAGATCCACGCATGGCCCATTTTAAGCTTTCTGGCAGAGGCAGTCAGGTTTTCATTTAATATCTGTTGATATTTGATAGTCCATGATGCCATGTATCCTAACAAAATGTCCAGGTCCTCTTGCAGAAAAGCAGTCCCAGGACATTAAAGAGCCACCATCATATTTAACCGAGGGCATGAGGTACTTTTCCATATGGGTACCTCTTTGTGTGTACCAAAACCACCTGCCAAAAAGCTCTATTTTGGTTTCATCTGCCCATAGAACCCAATCCCATTTGAAGTTCCAGTAGTGTCTGGCAAACTGAAGACCCTTGAATTAGTTTTTGGATGAGAGTAGAGGCTTTTTTCTTGAAACCCTTCCAAACAACTTGTGGTGATGTAAATGACTTCAGATTGTCGTTTTGGAGACTTTCTGACCCCAAGACTCAACTAACTTGTGCAATTCTCCAGCTGTGATCCTTGGAGATATTTTGGCGACTTGAACCATCCTCTTCACAGTGCACTGAGACAATATCGACACACGTCCAATTCCAGGATTGGAATTGGTTGATTCATAACATTACTTCTTAATAATTGCTTTAATGGTGGAAATGGGCTTTTGCTATTTTCTTATAGCCACTTCCCATTTTGTGAAGCTCAATAACCTTTTGCCACACATCACAGCTATATTCCTTGGTCTAACCCATTGTTATGAATGACTAAAGGAATTTGGCCTACATGTTACGTCATATTTATACCCCTGTGAAACAGGAACTCATGGTTGAACAATTTCCTGTTCCTAGTCACCCAGGTGTACTAAAATTGTAAAATATCAATGGGAATTTACTTCAAATATATTTTCCTAATATGAATTCATAGAGGTGCTTGCAATTGTTTCATCTCCATGAGAGTATTTTTGTGATTTTTTTTTTTTTTTTTTAACAAAAAATCAAAAGGTTAATCAATAAAGACAATTTTTCACAGCTGCCTTTGTTCATATTTACCAAGGTGGCCAAAATTAGTGGAGGGCACAGTACATGGTGTAGGAGACTTTAAGTGCAATTACAGTTCCTCTTGTAGGCAACAGAGGGCTCTAAAAATGATACACTGCTCCTTTAATGCAACATGAAAACCTTTTTACTAATGCATGTTTTGATGCCTCTTATGCTTTTAGTCCAGTGAAATATAATACAGATATATCAAAGTATGTTACAGCTTTATTCTTTCAAAGTGTTTCTTCAAATGTTGTTCATAATATTGTTTCATCTCCCCTCAGATCCTCTACAGGCAAAGAAAGTACGCAAGGTTCCCCCTGGCCTGCCATCGTCTGTGAGTGGAGCGTAATTTTTTTCAGCTTTTATATACATGCACACACACACGCACGCTCAGGCATGCTTAATAAAAGCTGTTGATGTCAGCCCTTGGTTGCACTTTGTTTTTGTCTCTTCAAAGTCATCCTCCACCATGGTGGTAACACTGTGTTCTGTGTGTGTGTGTGTGTGCGCGTGTGCGTGTACGCGGCATGAGGGCTGCCACTGTTTTGCTAATCAGGCATGTTTTACTGAGTGTGGCTGCAGGAGCGAGGTGTGTGTAGGATGGCTGATTGATTTGTGGTGCTGCCATGCGACTCTGGGGCCTCCTCTGTCTCTGGGTCTCACGGGAGTCAGTCTCAAGGCCGTGAGCTGTCATAGCCCATCCCCACTGCTGCTCTTTTGATGTTTAATTAGTCATTATGTTGCCTGAACAGGAGGACAGGCAGAGATTAATAGCGGCGAATTGGGCAAAGTTTCCATAGGCGATAATCCCACAGCAGAGCAGCAGCCATTAGGATGCAGAGGAAGTGTGGAGCTCAGCTTGCCTCCGCCTGCGCCGCCCGCCTCATTAATATGCATCAATCACACAGTCAGCTGCTGATTGTGAGGAAGCCCGGCGCGTGGTGAAAGCCTCCATTAAGGCGCTAGTAGCAGCAAACGGTTTTGTCAGAGTTTTCTCAGTGGTTTTAACAGAGGCATTTTTTTCTCCTAGAACAAAAGAAGGGGTTTTGATAAGGGTGACATGGTGATGGGATTTGCTTTTGGTAGCTTTCTAAAAATGTGTGCCGCACGATCGCTCCAGCCGGTAAAAAAAAACAAAACAAAACAAAAAAAAAAAAACGTCAAGTATGGCACATAAAGGCGTAGTTGTGGAGAATTCTTGTGTTGTTTTTTTTTTTTCATCTGCAAAATTTGTGTTTGAATACCAGTTTGCGTTGAACAGAGAGTGTGTGCAGGGTATTATGGGAGAACATGCAGCACTTTCTTGCTTATGCAAGTAGTGTGAATAAGAGAGGAAAACAGGAGGGGGACGAGAGATTGGTTGCCTTGCGGGGTACGTCTCTTTGTTGTGTAAATGGACGTTAGGCTTTTATTTGTCAGCGCTTAACACATGGGCGCAGGTGCACTTGTGTGACTCATAACTCAAAGCCGCCCAATTCAGAACAGGGCGAAGCAGTGACATGGCAGAGGATAAAATACAGCCGCACTCTGTACCTCACTCCTTAACAGCGATAAGACACCAGGGCTCGCCGTATTCTCACTTTCTCAAGAGTGTGTGAGTGACGGACCTGGGAGTTAGCTGGAGGCCAGGCTGCATACTGAGTCGTGTGTGAAGGAGTTCTAGGGAGAGTCAGTGTGTCAGTTGTGGCCAGTGGTGTGTGAGCAGCATGTGTTTGAAGCATCCTCTGATGCATAAGGAATCTGGCTGTTTGAAGGCACTGGCGAGCACGCACACCTGCAGAGCCATGCTGCGTTGGTGGGGCAGCTGTGTGCGCACGCTTGTGTGTGTGTGTGTGTGTGTGTGTGTGCATGTGTGTGAGAGAGCAGTCTGCAGGGTACCTGTATGGCAAGAATGCAGCTGCAGATGCCTGAGAAAGCTTTTGCTTGTGTAAGCACCAGGGCCCCACTAGAGGCCTGAATAGCTGCTTGATAAACAAAATGAACACAATGCGTCCCATCATTAATCCCTCCACAGGGAACACAAATTTATTTATTTATTTCCTCCACACCTACGCTACCTCTTCCTACCTTACCTAAAAATATCTTAACTATTTACATTTTAGCCTCGTCCACATTTCGTAAGGGCTGGGGTGAACATTTGGAGGCTTTTTTTTTTTTTTTTTTTTTTAACGAATGTAAATATTTATGGGAACATCTGCATTGTACTCGAGCGCTGAGGCAGTTTTTAAGACGTAAGGTTTAGGAAGAGGCTGAAGAAGCGGATTGAGAATTTACAAATGTTTATAACCATGTTCATGTTGTGTACAGGATGGAGAGGAGACACAAGACATATTAACCCTTTTTTGCATTGCCTCAAAATTTCCTAGCTGATACTGAACACTTAATTGTGGATGAGCACAATGTCTGTGTGAATTAGTTTAGAAATTGGATCTAAATATTAGACCTATAATTTATTGAGTGATGGTGTACAAGAACGTTGACACGTGGCTCATGTTTATGGATCTTCATTTGCAGCTTATAAAGTCCTAAAATATCATTAAGCCTGAAAATGAAAGTAGTAACCCTTTCCCACTGATAAGGTGCTGGTGACGGTTCTCATTCAGCAAAACAGCCCTGTGAGATCAGGGGCTTGGTGTTATACACATGACCATCATGATGAAAGTTTCTAATGTGATAAAATGATAAATAGGTCAAAGCAGTAACAGTCTGTCATGTTGCAGGTAATTTTGTTTTTTTTTGTTGAGTTGTCAGCTGAGAATAGACACTAAAAGATTTGACATTGGATGATACGATACGTTCTCAGTTATCAAAATTAGAATTTGTTAATATTTATAATATAACGAAGCACACAGCACTACACTCAATGGCCAGGGTACGATCGTTGATACTTGATGACCGAATGATTTACATTCGGATCATGTGGAAACAAGTTCAGTGCAAAACAGTTCAAAACAAGTCTCCTGCTTACTACATCTCCTGCAGTCACCTCATGGTGAAAAATGTGATGGCAGTTATAGCCAGACTCAAATAATATCATTGTGATGCGAGAACACCCAACTTATAACCCAAATACTGTTCAATGATTGGCTGACTTTTTGTTGAGGGTGGTATACACCTGTTCTATAGCATGACAATGCCCCTGAGCACAAAGCAAACTATTTAAAGGCATGGCTTCCCAAGGCTGGAGTGGAAGAACTCAAGTGACCTCCACGGAGCCCTGACCTCAACCCCACTGAACACCTTTGGGACGAATTGAAACACCAACTTCACATCACGCCTTTTTGTGAGACATCAGTGGCTGAATGGACACAGATCCCGGTCCAAAATCTGGTGTAAAGGCTTCACAGAAGAGCGTAGGCTGTTATAACAGCAAATCAACGCCACATTAATGCCCATGGTTTTTGAATGGGATGTTCAATTGTCAGGTGTCCACATACTTTTGGCCATATTGTGTAATTCTTCATTTTCCTTAATATTTATTAATGCATTTGACTAGCTAACTAGATTGCCATAAATTATTACATTACATTAGTTAGCAGTTTTAACCTTTAGTCAGTTAGGTTTCCTGGCAACCAGAATACAGGACTGGGCAAGAACATTGGCGCTTTTACTTGCCCTAGCTAGTACATTAAATAATAATAATAATCATAAATAATAATCTGTCCACCCCTGCGTTGTTTCTACCTGGTTGAGAATCAGGTAAAAATACGGGGCAGTTCATTAAAATGTTTGCTCCAACACCAGCACCGACACTTGTTTGATGGAAAAAGCACAATACTTGACGAGAGTGTGTATAGCAGGGACTGTGTGTCATTGGTAGTCAGTCAGCAGCGGCTGCTGTCAGGCAGCTGTTTGGGCACCTGTGCTGAAGGACCCCGCCTAACTGTCTGTCTGATGTAGAGTGGAAGGGGAGAGTTCAGCATCTCTGATGCTGTGGGCAAGAGAAGGTTTCTTGTAGGATATTCATGCATGACTGTGAGGCTGGAGCTGTATAAACATCCAGGCTTTTTTAAGCGCCCTTGTCACCAGCTTGTCGGCTTGACGTGGCGATGAGCCAAAGGAGAGGACTTGGGGTATGAGTGAGAGTGGGGGGGGTGACTTACACGGTCAACTTCCTTCTGGGTCTTTTGCAAGTGAGAACCCTGGCTGTGAATGACAAAAAAGATTGTCATTTGCTCTTGACATATCACTCAGACCCTTGTTTGAGTGCAAGTTGCAGTGGGAAGAGAAGAGGGTTTCAGGAAGAGAGGAGGGTTAGGCCGCGGGGAAGCCGACTAAGACGCAGCATCGAGTGACAGTGTGTGTGTGTGTGTGTGTGTGTGTGTGTGTGAGTGAAAGCGTGTGTACTTCCTGTAGAGAATCAACTGCAGCTCCTCCTTTCAGAACTACTGAGCTGGATTTTTGACTAGACAGCCATCTACAGGCGGCAGCAGCATGTGCAGGCTGCAGGCGTGTGTGTGTGTGTGTGTGTGTGTGTGTGTGTGTGTGTGGGTCTCTTTGAAGCTGGGGCCCTAATGCAGGGTCAGGACCTGACTGAGCAGGCCCTGCAGAGATGGACAAGCCTCGGGATAAAACGGCCCACTAAAGCTGTGTAAGAATAACTCCAGAGATTGAGGTTTGATGTCGTTCTTTCATGTGGCCACTGCTCTTTGTTCTTTAAAGAATCTCTGTTCTTCTTTTTGTTTTGTACTTCATCAGTGCTGTGGGCTTTTTGGTCTTATAAAAAAAATGAAGTGTATTTCCCAACAAAAGCTCCTTATGGATCGTTACATGACCAGCATTGCATGTGTCTTGGAGAGTACATCACGCTAGTATTCCTTTTGGAAGATTTCAATTTCTTCAGTTTCTGGTTTTCCAGAGCTGGTGAGTCATCACGTCTCTGCTTGCAGGTCATCGGGTCATAATTCCTCCACCAGGGGGCAGTGGTCTTACTATGTTTTTGGATGCATGTCAAGGGACTTAGACACACACACACACACACATGTTTATCCACGGTCTGGAGGGAGATGAGCTCATCAGATAAGTGATTCGATAGATGCTTGTGGTTTGACTGGCTCTTATCCACAGAGATGTGCCCACCTCTCGGAGCACTACTGTTTATCTGGATTTGGGCTGGTGAAATTTACCACTGACGAGAAACCCAGATAATGGAGGTGACAAACAGCCCAGGCCCATGCTGCTTTCATCTACGAGAAAGAGGGAGCACGGGAGAAAAAGATCAGTTGGAAGAACAGAGAGCACGAGATTAGACTCATTACTCACATTCCACTCTGTTGTAAATTATTTATGCAGGGGAGGGTAAGTGTGCAGATACATGTTCACATACCTGAGTCGAATGTCCCCGATTCTGTTACCAAAAGCCTGTTCTGTCCACAGTCAGCTCTGATTTGTTTGAGCTGTGATGGATGTGAAGTCGTTGCTGAGCTTGTGTCTGCTTTGTACACGCATGTGAAGTTTTAGGCCAGAACGCAGGTGGATGTTGGGTAAATGGATGAGGCCCACTTTAATTGGTTTTCATCCTGCTTGGCTTTGTGCACTGGCACAGTGACAGGCAGGTCAGACACTGACAAACTGCTTGGCAGGTTACGAGGTATGTCGTAGTGTATGCTAGCTTTGGTTTGATTTTCAGCCCTGTAACAACAACCTTACTTAACAACCATGTTTGGATATCTACTTATACCAGTCCCCTTGTGTTTAACAGCAGCAGTTCATTTATCACAAGCAACCTCGGAGGAAGACTGAAATGGAAAGAGCTTCCCTCAGTGTAGTCTAGCGAACAGCATTCCTCAGTTCACGACAAGCATGATAGTCACTAATAAAACTAAAAGACAACGTGTGTAGTTTTACGAATGAGGAATGTAAGTGTGGGCCCGCTCATAAGTCCTGGAGTTTAAAATGTTAAAACAAATAATGGGGGGGGGGAAAAGATAATTTCATTATTGGACCTGTGTGGGTGTGGGTGTGTGTGTGTGGGTGTGGGTGGTGAATGAATGAAGAAACATCTGGTTCTCGGGTCTGGATCTCCTTTTGGCAGCTGGACCACTATAGGGTTGGGTGTGTTTACCTAATAGAACAACGAGACCGACTAGAGTATCCATATTAGCCAAGATTCTTAAGCCTAAACACCACTGACACTGTGTGCTGGTGTTCTTTTTCCTAACCAGCAAACCTTTTTAACAACTGTTGCTCATTTCCACCTGGTTCAAGAACTGCACCATTATGTAATCTGATATCAGAGCTTCCTAATACACTGCAGATGCTGCAAATAGTTTTTTAGCATTGCCGTATTTAGTTCATAATTGTAATTGCCAGCAAAAAGGGTTTGTTTGCACTAATTCATGATTGCAATATTTAATTTCACGTCCTATTTCCACCGTGGACTATATTAGTGACCCCCCCCCCCCCCCCCCCCCCCCCGCCCCGTGCCTGTCAGATGCCTAAATTGTTGTAATGGAGATAACATCATCTCAAAGCTCCTGATCATCTGAGTTCATGGTGCTGGAACTGAACTGATATGGCCAGCTGAGAACCGACTTTTTTGTGGAGGAAATTCATGACATAATCTCCGGAAACCAGGACCTTCCCTGGTGGAAAAGGGCCATTAGTAGTAGAGTTTGGAAACAGGCTGCATGGCTGGATTTGTATTTTATGCTTAACTACATGTGTATCCGCTAGGGGGCAGGTCAGAGTTGAAGCAACCCTCGACAGCTCTGTGTCAACCGGTAACATGTTCGCGATTACCCTTGAACCATTTTGGGAAGACTGTATAGTGATATGCATTCGTCATATGAACATGAGTGATTGCACACAAGCGCTTGGATTTTAGGTCTTGGTGGCGTTGATGGTGTGTGCAGTCTGATGACACTGCATCACATTTAGACATCGCAGGAATTTCCGCCGACGTACACAACGATTGACACGCCGAACCACTAGGAATAAACCGTCTCAGGATTGATGGATCCCGTCTTCACTAGCCTGCAGCTATCGTTGTGTATTGTGCCACCAAGTGTTCAAATTCAACAAGCCTGCCGTGGTTGTTGGAACAAAATGTTCCAAGTACCTTTTCAACCCTATGAGAATAAAGCACCTCTATACTGTGAACACTGTGGACATGTCCATGATCCTTTCTTTTTCTCCGCCATTGTATGTTCTTCAGTGAATCCATAGCTCTTGCGATTGTTGCGGTGTATCAATCACGCCGAGTGGTAGCTGGTATCGTGTAAATTTAACACGCCTGCTGTTTTGACACCAGTTGATGGAACAATATGTTCGTCATGCAATAACCTCGTTGTCAACCCTGTGAGAATGAAACAGCTCTATATTATGAAGAATATGGACATGTGTCCATGATTTTCTCTGCTTGGGGTGTCCGGATTTTTTTCTCTTCCTTTCTATTCATTGTCTCTTTTCATTGGTGGTGCATTCCTTATCTGGACTTGGTTTTCGGAGCCTTCAAACACACTTCTATCATGGCATCCTCCCTCAAAGCATCAACTTGAAATGACTCCAGATTTTAAAACGGTACCAGCCTGTCGATTTCATGGCCTTGGAACGGTTTAAAAGAGTCTCGCTCGGAGAAGAAAGAGGGATAAATAATAATGGAATTAAGGGGGGAAAACATAAAGTATCGTTTTCAGAGAGGGGGTGGGATGGCGGGATGTCTTTCATCTTTCCATAACAGTAATGTTGTGAATGGGTCTAGGGGGCAGTGTTTGGGCCAGCACGCCTGCAGAGAGACACATGAAAGAGCAGGTCTGGCTAGAGTGGGCTTTAAAGGGACTCGCCGTAGCACACAGCACACCCTCCCGCCTCACCACAGCAGGAGATGTCTTTCTCTCGCTCTCTCTCTCTCTCTCTCTCTCTCTCTCTCTAACCCATTTCCATTTCTGTCCTTCCTTTTCTACCTCTTCCTCTCTTCCTACCTCAAATTGTCCACAGCTTTGGCTCCCCCCTTTCCTCCCTTAGTCTGTGTGTGTGTGTTTGTGTGAGAGAGAGAGACTGAGACTGTTTGGGCTATAACCCCCATGGCTGTGTATGAGAGGCCCTCAAGGGGGACTGAGGACTGGTTAAAGAAAGGGAGCTGTGTGTGTGTGAGGAAATTGAGCAGCGCTGTGAGCTTGCTGTCAGGCCCGAGTCCTTTGCAGCTGTTGGATGTGTTCAACAACTCGCTGTGTTTTCTGTGGCCACATGGCGGGAAGCCTACTGAAACAACACTACTTACTACAAAGTTCACTTCAGAGCAAACTCCGTATGAAGCCATGTTCCAGTACATGGCCTCTAAACACACACACTCACACACACACACACACACACACCAAGTAGTTTGACAGTTTGGGTTTTTTTTCGTTCATTAAGTGAGTAAAAAACCTTTGGTAAGGAAGTCTCATGTCTGAACCCAGCCTGTCCTTTGAAGGAAAAAAAAATCCTTATTTGGAAAAAAAAAAAAAGGTAATAAAGATTAATTGTATTAATTGCTTTTTAGTTATTTAGTCAGTTGATTTTTCCCTTCTGTCTGAAAATCAACTATTTTACTCATCTTTTACATTCACTCATTTGTTTTTAATTCCTCCCCCATTCCATTATCTGTTTTTTTTTTTTGTTGTTGTTGTTGTTGTTTTTTGTTTTTGTTTTTTTGGAAAACCACTAAACCACACTTTCCCCCCTTATGCTCCCTCCCTCTCTACACTCCCTCCCTCTTTCTCCACTCCTTTTGGCTCAGCACTTACGGAGCTTAAGGGACAGAGGCCCCTCCCCCCTAACCAGCGGCTAAAATGGTTCAGCCCCGCTTTGCATAAGGTCTCTGTGAGTAGATCCATGTGTAGAGGCCAAGGCTAAAGGAATAAGTGTGTCTCGAGCCGGCTGGATGTATGCCTAGGGAGCGTTCGAGGTTTTCGTGGTCGTGTGCTGCTCTGAGACGGTGCACTTGCTGAGCGTTGCTCAGTCTGAAGCTGAAGCGTTATCATGTATTGCGCCTACCCCGTGCCTGGAATGGGCAGCAACTCTCTGATGTATTACTACAATGGGAAATCGGTGAGTGCTTTTTTCTCTGAAGGGAGAGCAGGAAGCGTGTGTGTGTGAGTGTGAGAGAGAATATGTTTTATGCTTAGCTTGTCAGATATTGGGTTTTGTTGTCTTATGGAGAAAGTATGTGCTGTGTGCTTCTTTCTTAAGAAGAGTTTTATGTGTGTGTGCGTGTGTGTTGCCGTGTGCTGCCTTATGACATGTTTCCATTACATCAGAAAGAACTGAGACATCATCAGTTCTCACTAAGGAATTTGTAGACAAAGTGTAATCCTGTAGGTTTTTTCCCAATCCGTGATTAGAGAGGCAAAAATATCGCTGCAGTTGAATACATTTTTACGACACATAAAATGTATCACAAAATTTATATTTTCTAGAGTAACAGAGTGAAACAGTTGTGCCTCATAACAAATTGTTAAATAAAAAAACCCCTATTAAAAACAGATAGATAGATATCACTATTACAGTCTTATCGCCTGGTCTTACTTTGTAATATCTGTAATATTTTTCTAAGCATGTAAGGTGGACCAAGCCCATTTCCCACCCTTGTGAAAACACAGAGATATGCTTTAACTCGGTCACAGATCACTGCCTTTTCTCTCTTCGTTGCATTCTCACTTCTGCTGACCTGTGTCGGCGTGACAGCGTTTAAATGTAGCGTCGAGTTCAGAGTGCGAGTTTTAAACGACTGCTCGGTCACCACTGATACTCGCTCGCAATAATAACAAGTGGGAGTATGGGAATGATTAAGGGAAAGAGGCTGTCTGTTGAGGTTAGACTTTCCTGTTTGCCAATCGAGCTGGGAGCAGCAGCGTTGCTGTTATTCCATCTGTTTTTAATCAGTCAGGCATTCTTCACTCTACAGGGAGCCTAATGGAACTCCTCCACCTCCTCGCTAGTCCGAGCCTTTGATTTCTGCGTTCCTCAGAAAACTTTATTCGGTGTGCCTCTGAGCGCGCGCTTGCACTGGCGTGCACACACACACACACACACACACACACACACACTCTCTCTCTCTCTCTCTCTCTCTCTGACGACTGTCTTCAGGAGGCAAGGTGTTGAGTCTCGCCGACAGTGTAATGGAGAGAATGAGGGAGGGGTGTATGTGTGTGTTTTGTTTTTTTAAGAGAAAGCAAGCCAGAGAAACAGAGTATGTGTGTGACAGAGAGGGAGAATGAAAGAGTGTATAAATTCACACAACTCTGGTTAAGCGGAGAAAAGTTCCCAGTAAAGTCTTTCTCTCGAGAGAGTTCTCCATCTGTTAGTTAAATATAAGAATGGACTCTCTCTCTTCATCTTAGCTCATTAATTTGGTGTGGTTCATGTATCTATTACCAGGCAAAATGCGTTTTCTTCTGTATCTAAACTTAATTACGTTTTTCAGCATTGAGGGATTCACCTTCTTGAGGCCTTTGACAGAATCCAGAGTCCTCATAGGCCATTACACATACCCCATTAGGCTCTTTGTTCCTGCAGCACAAAGCCCACTTTGATCTTTTTATATGAAGTATTTCCAGGCTTATATTGCAACAGAGAAAATGAGGAGCATGTGGGCTGCCCGGGTCAGAGTTTAACCTTGTAATTCAAAACAATTGGTAATTTCTCAATAAAATGTCCCTTTCATCTTTTTTTAAATAAGTTTGTACACCAAATGTAAGATAAACAACGCTGAAAACAAAAAAAAAAAGAGCTTCGTTATGCATCAAGCCTCACATAGCATATTGCTTTGATTTGGCAGCTTTATGATCTTCATGAAGTTTTAGAGAAGCCAAGTCACACAGCAGTGCTTTGTAGTTTTCTTTCTCTATTTCCTATTGGCAAAAATCTTTACACCAAATGCTGACCTTCAGATCTGTTCTCGTTGCCAAATAATTAGTGTTCAATGTCAAAAACACTGCGGAGTTAATGATTCCCAAATAATCAAACGCTGGATCCTGTTTTCATTCTCTTTAAGAGATTTAAAGTTGTACCTGTTGAACATGGAACCCCTCAAGCGTTAAACTTTTAGGTGGTTCTAAAAGAGCTCGTCTTTAAATGTCATGCGTGTTGTGTCAGGACTGCGTGAGGCTGTACAATAGGTGCTCATTGTTTGTGAGCAGCATGCATTTTTTTTTGCTTTACTAAGTGTGTGAGACGGGAGTTGAAAAGGAAAGCCCTCGGGCCTTAGTTTGATTCCAAATAAGTGACGCGCAGAGACAGGATGTTCTGTTGTCACTTGCAGCCTTGCGGCTCGGCGCTGCTTTGTGTGGGTTTCTCTTCAGCATTGCCCTGGTTTTTTGCCTTCCGTTATCGTATATTTTTAAGAGGATCCCCCCCGAAGAACCTTACGTCTTTTAACCTCCATCATTTGGTTTATCCATATGCTGACAGCTTAATGGTTTTTCCATGAGTTGTTGTGATGTGTGTCGGGTGGAGATCAAAGGAAGGTGTGACGACGGAGAGGAGCAGGGAAGGTGAGCTACACAGAGGAACCCTGCCCTATTTACATTAACTGGCACACTTTCAAACTACGTGGAGCAAAAAAATAAAACCACAGATATTTTAGCATCCGTCAGAATGTTCTAGCATTAAATGTTATTTTCAGGCTGCTATTAATATATTTTTTTTTCTTTCTCCTCAACGACTCAAATAATTTTGTATTCTTATGCTTAGTGCTTTGTCGTTTTGGCTCATAGTGATAAAAAGAAATGTTTAAAAAATCCGAATGTTACGGGTGTCTAAGGGATCGAGTGTATGGGTTGATTGACAGCCCTTTAATTAATGTCCTAGTCCCTTTCCTTCTCCTGGTGGTGCCAGTGTGGGGCGCCTGGTGTTTTGGGGTGGTTTATTAATGGGTCGGCTGGTTAGCTCAAGCTAAAGAGGGCAATTAGCATTATCCTCAGCCATATGCTGTCCATTGAGCCCTGAGGGTGAGCCAAAGCCCAAATTTGCCACTCCGCCTTGACCTGACTTCCCCGGGGAACTTCCACTGACCGGGCCACATGTGTATGCACACGCAGTCAATCACATGGCACGACACTGCCGCCTTAGCAAGGTGCTTAGCCACATCCTGCTGGATAAGCTGTCTGAACACCCAGGGCTTTAGATGCTGATGATGCAGCTACAAGGCGTGTAGAGGTGTAAGACAGACACAGAGTGAGCGTGGATAAAATCGGGCGAGCGTTTTTTCGTCCCCGACTTGAAACATGGGCCTGTCAAAAGAAGGAAATTGTGGGTTTATAATAATAGGAATGATTCAAGTCGGATTTATCTCTCCAGCTGCTGATACACATTGCTTGAGAGGTCTTGTGTTTGCACTGATGAGTTGAAAGGCAGGTCTTTCCCTCGATACAAATGTGAAACTCATTAAGCAGTCCATCTCGGCCAGTGAAGTCACCTTGCCCACATGGTTCATGTTAAACTGATTGGTTTTCACTAACGTGGCGATGCAATGAGCCCCTTATGTGGTAGGTGAACAGAGGACACTGTTGTTGTGGCTGCACCGAGTTATGCCTTTCTCACGTAATGATTGATAATGAGAGAGATTCTCTTTCGGCAGCAGTACTTAGCTTTGCCTCCCCTTTTCACTCTTCTTTCCTGTTTCAATCCATTTTGTTCTGCTCTCCCCCTCTTTCTCCCTCTGTGGTGTGTGGAGCTGGTTTGGCCCCATCTGGAGTAGATGAAGTCAGAGAGCTACATTATGGGTTCTGGGTGGCTTTGATCCTCCTCTTCTGGGACGGGCACTGCTGCAGCTGCAACCACTGCACTGCTGCCCAACCCAACCGAGCCCAGAGGGCCTAAAATACACACACACACACCAAAAAAAAAAAAAAAAAAAAGGGCACTCACATATGTAAAGTACATTCATGAACAAACACGTTAGCACATATAAATAAATGGCCACACATGCACTGAAACACAAACAGTTTGAGTTGTTTGTAGTAAGCATGCTTATCCATTCCATTGTGTTCCAATTAAGCTGTAGCACGCACGCACCCACACAACCACGCACACACAAACCTCAAAGATAATCCTTTCCGTTTTCAACACAATGTCCAAATTAGCCATCTGTTACGTGATATAATTTGTATATTGACCGTATGTGACATTAGTTAGTTTTGTTGTTGTCTTCTAGGAAAGTGTTTATGTGACGAATGACACATAAAAAAAAATTGTTTGTAATTTAATAATAATTTTAAACAAAATTTCTTGTATTTTCTCTGTTTCTTTTTATTTTTTAACAATGCCTCCACTTTTTGCAGGTGTATGCACCATCCCCCAACTCGGACGACTTCAACAGAGAGTCTCCTTCCTATCCTTCCTCCAAACCTCCCAGCAGTATGTTTGCAAGCACTTTTTTCGGTAAGTGTGTGGGTTTGTTGTGAAACGTTTATCTCTAGAGGGAGCGTATACAGTCATAAACATACAGGCTCAGAGATAGGGCCTTTAAAGTGAGGCTTTACATTGCACTGGCTTATTATTATTAGTAGTAGTAGTAGTAGTAGTAGTAGTAGCAGCAGTAGTAGTAGTAGCAGCATTAGTATTCGTAATGTTTGTCGCTTGGGACTGGATTTCTCCAGTAAAAACTGAAGTTCGGTCCTTTTAGAAACCACGAAGGGGCACCTGCTCTGACTTAATATAACAACTCAGTGCTTTATCATTTTTAAATTCTTTATGAGCACTCTTTATGGTGGAAATTTGACATTATGGTTTACCTCACCATCTTGACTTGAGCTGGATGGGTAAGGCTTCAATAAAAGCTGTAATGTGATTATATTCGAATTCACTGTTTCCTCATTAATCAGACGCAACCCACAACTCCTCTGACCCATGGAACTCGTCCAATGGTATAAGCCAGCCAGCTTATGGGGGAATGCTGGGAGGATCTTCATCTCACATGCCACAGTCTGGAAACTACAGCAGCCTGCACTCTCATGACCGCCTGGTGAGAACATCACACTTCTCCACACTGCTGCGAACACTTTGAGCTCTGCAAAGTACACCTTCAAATTAAAGTCGATGCTGTGAGGGTGCTGACGCTCACACATCACATGTCTACATTTACAGCATTGTGTGACGATTGTGTGTGTGTGTTTTACAGAACTACCCCCCACACTCGGTGTCCCCCACAGACATCAATGCCAGCCTGCCGCCTATGTCCAGCTTCCACCGCAGCACCGCTAGCAGCTCGCCCTTCGTCACCGCATCACACACCCCACCCGTCAACACCACAGAGGGAGTTATGGGTAAGATATGCTATGTCCCTCTTGCCACGAAAAACAAATATATGAAATCCAAATATGCTGGAGTGCACACTTCCTAAAATCCGCCAGATGCTTGGAAGATTATTTTTGGTCATGATGACTTTATCCAGGCTTTCTTTACCACAAGATATTTTGAGCACATGGATCATCCCAGTTGTTGGTAAAAATCAGAATGTGTGTAATTCATACCAGAGATGAAATGATACTGTGTGCCTTACCCTTTCATTATGGCCGATCAGTTGCTCATTCTGCATTGTGTCATTGCAGCTGCAGCCAACAGAGGTAACGCAACTGGAAGTTCTCAGACTGGAGATGCACTGGGGAAAGCGCTCGCCTCGGTAAACCCTCGCCTCACTCTCTAAATGCTCTTAAACTATACAGGAGATAATGATCATGATGTTTTTTAAGAACTGATCCAAGTGTAAACTTGCTTCATGTTCTCTGCTTTTGTAATCAACATGTTAAAGTGCGGGGTGTGTGTGTGAGAGAGACAGAGAGAAGCCACAGATTACTGAGCTTTCTAATATAATGGCATGGTTAAGTCTTTAGAATAGAAGACTAGTGTGCTTAGTGAGCGACAGTGCTGAAAAGCTGGGAGACTGAATAAGGTCAGCGGATGGGTTTGTGAATGTTTGTTAGACATAAGCCAGGATAATTGTGCTCTTAATCTCACAGTGTACAAGAGAAGAAGCAGTACATGAAAACCATCCTGAAACCAATGGATTAAACGTTGCTTTGGATAATGACCTCGGCGTGTTTGTGCTAGGTTCTGAAACTCAAGCAAACAACACCCTCACTTATTTTTATCCTGGGGAACTGCCACATTTTAGACAGCTTACAATAATCTTACAGTATTTTTTTTTTCTTTTTCCTCTTAGACTCGAAGCACATCTGGACTCATTCTTCACTCTTATGAGTCTCTGCCACTGACAGTTAATACACACAGACTGTTACAGTGTCGATCTATTCATCCAGTGCACATTTTACAGTGCTCATAAATGGCTAACTGCACAAACGGCCAAGCCCACAAGTGCAGACTCTTGCGTACACACAGCTAGAAAATTGCGGGCCTGAACGATAATCACAAATTAAGTCTTTTTGTATTCGGCAACTCAATACCATTAGCATGACAAAGCAGCAGCGAAACGGACACGCTGGGGCCTGGGTGAGGCCCGCCGCGCTGCCCATTGTGCCCCTTTTGTTGGCGCTTCTTTTAGACGGGACGTGCTTATTGGCCCCCCGCTGGCGGGGAGCAGCGTGACTGATGAGGGGGCGGGGCTGAGTTTGTTGTTGGTAAAATGAGCGGTGTTAGAGCGTGAATGCAGCAGAAGTTGCCTGGGCCAATCAGGGTCAAGAGTCACAGCTACTGAGCAGCAGCAGACAGAGAGGCTCAGAGCCTTTGTTTGTTTTACTACTTTAGTTCAGAGCACTACTACTGTTGTCACTAATACTGGGGTGAGCTTCTTAAGGCAATTTTAGCTTCATCTGAGTTCGTACTTCCTTACTTGTGAGTTGTATCATTTAGCCTGAACTTCTCAACTGCATTTGAGTTCGCACGGGTATGTTTCAGTTGGGGATTATCATCTGTGTGGCTGAACAATGATTCTGTCTCTTTGAGACAATGTGGGGGGTAAATTACTCTCGTCACCCTTTCCCCCCTCTCCCTCTTTGTCCTCCCATCATCTCTCTCTCTCTCTCTCTCTCTCTCTCTCTCTCTCTCTCTCTCTCCCCCCTCACTCTTCCTCCCTCCATTCCTCAGTTTCCTCCAAGAGAGAGAAGCACTTGCTAAGCCTCAGGCAGGATTTGCAGAATTGATTGAAACACAAAAGTGGCATTTAGGATTTAATAAGAAGATTAATAATGATAATGATAGTACCAGCATTTTTGAAATTTAAATGAGCTCTGTGATCCCCTGTGAGATGGGTCCTGAAACTTTAGACCCGTTTAGAATCAAATCCTGCCAGATCTGTACCGTGTTCCTTCTAATTAGAGGGAATCTAATCACGTATTCCAACTAGCCCCAGAATATTTTCCGTAGCGGGAACCCGAAAGGTTGCTATCAAAGAAGAAGACTTCAATATGTGCTCTAATCTGCATTCGTCTAAACAAAAACAAAATCTGCTAAGGAAGTTTCTAAGACTTTAAAGAAATATTGCAGCATTTTTATTTCTGCCTAATCGCTGTCCACAGCATCTGCAGGGCATTTTGCAGTGCTATTCTGTTTCCATGTACTAAGAAAATCTGTCGTCTCCTAGCGCACTTGTACTAGAAGTCTATATTAGAAGGCAGTTGTCAAAAAATTCAAACGTAAATTTAATCAACATAGAAATGATTATTTTTTATTTCATTTATCTTGCGATGTCTTAAGTAAGCAGGGTTGTTGTTTTTTTTGTTTTTTGGATTTTTTTTGGGAGTTACGGCCAAAACTTTGACTTTCTAGCACTGGAGCAATAGTAAAAAAAAAAAAAAAAAACAAGTAACTGTACAGACCATCTCATGTACTATCATCTCCAAAAAAACTACACTGGAATTGTCATATGAAAAATGTAGTCAAATACCATTCACTACAGAATTCATGAAAATAAATGAATAAGTTGAAGTAAGCACAGAAGTGTCAAAATGAATGTCTTATTGCATATGTAATCACAATACTAAGCAACACTGGAGTATCCCTGGAGATGGTGGTGTTCTCTTCCCAAACATATCAGGGATGCACTGCAGTGTTCTGAGAGACAAGCAATCAAACATGGAGGCAGAAAAGCTTTCTCTCCCCCTGCCTCTCTCTCCCACACACACACACACACACACACACACACACACACTAGTTTAATGTGCTGTGGCTGGCCGGTGCCTGATGCAGGCAGGCACTGGTTATTGGGCAGGCAGAGAGGCGAGGGTGCTGCTTTATTACCTCTCATCCATAACTGGAGATGAGACACGGCAGGAGCCGCACAGCCACGCAGCCACGGAGCCAGGCTCATTCACTCTAATGAGCTCCCAAAGAGAGATTAATGACAGTGTCCGCTCTCTCTCCCTCTCATTGCTCTGTATTTCTGGTTCTCGCGTTCTCTCTTTTCTATTTTATGTGCTATCATGCAAAATAATAAGAAATTAATGGAAATTGGATCGAACTCTAACCCGTATTCTAAAGCGACTTACTAACATCTAGTGACCTGATAACTGTATATTATTTGTGTGACTCATATGTCAGCCGGGTGCTGTGTGAGCCTGTGTCTGTGTTCTCCAGAAGGGTGGTGTGCAGGTGTTCTGCAAAGCCCTGTGCACAGAAGGTGTTTTATTTTTCTTTGCAGCCATTAGAAAAGGCAGTGTTGGATGTTAAACCCCCATATGTATGCAGTGGGGTTTTTACAGCCTTTCAGCCAGTAAAATCACTAGAATTGATGGGCCAATTCTGTCTGTGGGACGCTAACAGAGACCATAAAGCCAGAGAGGGGAATGACAGGTGGCACTCAGAGTGCATCCGTGAGGTTTCATTGATGGTTATCTCTTTCTCTCTCTCTCTCTCAGATTTACTCTCCTGACCACACCAGCAGTAGTTTCCCCTCGAACCCGTCAACCCCGGTGGGCTCACCCTCTCCGCTCACAGCCCAAGCGGGCGCCGCCTCAGCAGGTACAGTGGTGACAGCGAGCGGCCCACCTGGAAGGGCAGGTAAAGTGTCATTCTTGTCACTCTGAGCTCACACACAACACACCATCGTCTCCATACCATGTGTTTCTCCACCTCGTCTAACCCTCACAGTGCTTCTTATCTTATTCACTCTGTACTCGGCTCACACGCTCCTTATTATTCTGTTACACACTTTATAAACAAGCACCTGTATTAACTATTAGCAATCCTTTACTGTAATCACATGAATAGAGGCACGCTAATGGATTTAACCAAACATGCTATTATTTGCTCCATATCTGAGCTGCCGAGGCATTGATCTAAGGGGTCCAGGCTATTCCTCATGATCATGTAATTCAATCTGCTTCTATGATGGGTTCTTTTGCTGCGCTGCTCATCTATGAGACTCATGTCAGAATAGTGAAAAACTGCATACGCTCTTAAAAACCTGGCTTAAATGAATGTTTATTACTACTGATTTTCACTATGATTACTACTGAGGAACAGAATGAAGATGGCACACTTCTTGAATTTACTTCCTTTCATACATTGCAGTAGAGCAAAACTACACTACACAAGCTTCATCGGTATTTCTATAGCCATGTCAAGTTGGACAATTTCCATCTAGCTTTGACTTTTATATTTTCTGGGGTTGTTTTTGTTTGAAATTTAGTTCATTTCTAGTTAAGATTGCTTCTTGGTTTATCTTCGATTTCAATGTTTTGATATCTTTTTATTTCTAGATTTCAGTTTTAGTCATTTTATTTGTAGGCACCGGCATGTTTTTGACGTTTGTTTTTTGTGTTTTTGATCCTTCGATTGGAATGCAGGAACACACACTACACATTATATAGCAAACCAAGTTAAACTTGTTTCATTATCATTAATGTCAAAGTACATTGTTTAAGGACAATTTATACTGTACTACCTTAATACTATATATATATATATATATATATATATATATATATATATATATATATTATACGACGTTAATGTTTCTCTAACAGAAATATGAGTACGCAGTAAAATAAAGTAACAATAAAATAAAGAAACAGTAAAATGTGAAATTTAAGTGTACACTTGAAGGATGTTATCGCTTAATGTTATATAACAGTCACTGTATTTAGAAAAAAGTAAACAAAGCCTGAAAAGAAATTGATTTACACTCGTACATTTAAAAAAAAAAAAAATTCATTATTTTTAATTTAATGTTAGTGTATAATTTTCTCAGCCTGATTTCTTTAATTATAATAATCCCAGCATGCACGCGAGTGAGTACGCATGCATGCATGTGTGCATGTGTTGGCGTAGTGGCGACAGCTGTCTCCGTGTCTGTCCCTCTCCTCAGCCTCAGCTGTTGTCCTGCTCCTCACACAGCTGTTCCCCCGTTTAGCCCGACCCACAGACCCCCTCGTTTATTAGCCTGACTGACTGCGCAGGGAGCATGAGGGAGGTATGAGCGTATGAAGAGGAGAGGAATGACTCAGCTGATGTTGTCCATATAGAGGGAATGCTTTTCCCCTCTTAGCCAACCTTTTGCTCCCTTAAAACAGCAAACTGTCACAGAGACGGTCTCCTGACCTCATTTTCTGTCACAGTAGTGTTCTTACCTCCAGACATTACAACGCCAGACAAGACTGTATAAGTTTGTTTTGGTAACGTATGTGTTTAGCTAATGCAGTTCATTCATGTTGGCCTGAAATCACCACCAATTTGTGCCATTAAGTCAATTTCGCCTCTGTGCATGTAGTCAAAGCGTCCTTTGTTGTGCGTTTGAAGGGTTTTTTATTTTTATTTTTATCAGTGGAGCAGCTATTCTTAGACGGCGCTGCGGAATGTACCATGATGTTATGATTAAGCACAAACACCTACATCTGTTCTTCAGGATTAGTTCTTTAACTGAAGTATTACGCATCTCTGCAGCACAGACCTGTTCCTCTGCTGCTGCTTCTAGCCAATTAGAACACGTGGGATACGGTGCGTGCACACTCATTTGTCTTATGTGGTCATTGGTGAGAGAGGGCCTTATTAAACACTGTGCTCTTCATGTGCACAAGAGAAAAAAGAGCAAGCCTCGTCATTTCCTGCCCCAAAGTCATTTTTAATAGCCCATTAATGAAAGTCTGTTTCTCAGGGCTTTCAGGAAGAGGATGCCCCCAGACGGGGCCCTGCTCGCAGTTTTGAGAGATTGTATGGTTGGAAAGTTCTTACTTAAACATTCCCACCAAGGGGAGTGAGGGAGAAGTCCTCCTAGTGCTGTGGGGTGATGATGGCTCATCCCTTTTGCTTTCTTTAAAGAATATCTCTAAGCAGATATGAGATTGAGAAGGCAAGATGTAAGAGTGAGCCACAACCGCATGCAAGCAGAAGTTTGTAGTGCACGTAGAGCATGATTAGGTTTGATCCTGCTATGGAGACTGGAGTCAGGTTGGACCAGAGCTCAGGCACTCTGTAATTGGCACTCAACCACTAAAGTAAATAACCTGCGAGTTGTGTTTAGGTCCATCGTCATTAGGGATGTTTGACCTTTTTTTTTTATTAGATACTCAAAAACGCGCACAATCCTTGGGCGATGCATGACTTCCTGTAGCTGCTTGTTTGCCAGTTGGAGAGCAGTATTATACATAATTGAAAGTAAGAAAGACGAGAGGGGAAAATAACCCCCTCCTTTTTGATTTGTGATTAGCAGATGTGGATTCCTTTAGAGAGAAGATGATTTATGGCCAGTCAGAATCATTGCACTTAGACTAACAGCAGACCTCAGTAATTTACATTACAGATGAGTTACAGAACTCATTACAATGCTCAAATCAGGCACACACGCACGTTTGCATAACACACAGGCATGACCGAAAATACACCACCTTCGTTTTTATTTTGTGTTTTGGTTTGTTTTACATGTGTTTGTCTGCGTGTGTTCATGACCTAAAGACCTTTTGAGCTGTGAGATCCTTTTGGGTCTAGAACTTGGTCTTTTCCAAGCAGTGGCGTTGCAATCAGTCTCAGGGGAAGTAAGACAGGGTCTGAGCCAAAGCTCTTATCTGCATCCTGCATTGTTCTCACAGCATTTTTAGCCATGACTTCATTAATGAGCGGAAGTAGTGCACGTCCCTCAGTGCTGCAGTGGGTGGTGGTACAGCCCACGACCCCTCTCATGTTGCAGGATGTAGCTTAGTCATAGGAAATGATGCATCTGGACCTGAGAGGAAAACAGCCCACGTGGAGTATAGCCTGAATTGCACGGAAGGGGAAATGAGCATTGGCCTCTGTTGGGAAGTGGCCTGAAGTGTCGTTCAGCCATTTCTTGGCTCTGTGTGGAAACTAGGAAATCCCACATTCGATAACTTCTCACTGTCTCCTTTTCTTTCTTCTTTTTTCTTCCTCTGCAGGTACTACCCAGTGGCCCCGTGCAGCCGGACAGACCCCGTCTTCCCCGAGTTATGAGAACTCTCTCCACTCTCTGGTATGAGCCCCTTCTCTCTCGTTTCCTCCCCTCCCCCTCACAATGAGCACTATTTAATGGACACTGCAAGAGTGGATGCCTGGCTGCTGGAGGGTCGGGGGTAGCATTACATACACATTCCTGAATGACAAATGTCAGAATGGTTTTGAGGGGGAGCGTGATACAGAACAATACTCATCCCTTGGGGCGTGTCTCCTGCCATCTGTCTGCTCTGGAGAATGCTGAGTGGGGATTGGCTAGGGTGTGTGTAGGGGAGCATGGGGATTGGGTGTAGGATTTAGGGGGGTGAGGATTGGCTAGGCTGTGTTTAGAGTGGTGGTGGGGGGTAGAGATGGTGATTGGCAGCTGTTGCATGCGAGTAGTGCTTCTGGATTCCAGGGCTGACTGGGGAGGAGAACCTTGATTGCGGGGGGGCAAGGGGGGGGGGGGTCACTTCTCTCTCTCTCTCTCTCACACACACACGCCTGCTTCCCACATCATGCATTCACACCATGGGGTGTGTAAGACAAATATTTACACATGCACTTTAAGTGCCACAGTGCTACATTTTTGTCGAGTGTCTGATTTGGTGGTGTGGGTTACTACGGACAGTAGCAATACAATACAATGAAAACGGCCAAGATTGGACCAAAAGGTTGTTAATCATCACCAGTTCCTTAAACAGGAACTCCTGATGTTTATACTTAAGTAGCTTCACGCCCTTTCTTTAGATATGTATGTATCTTTCTCCCTTCTTGCCTCTCTACCGCTCGCTCTTTCTCGCTCTCTGCTTGTCCATGTGTCAGTTTGTAACTGTCTCACTGCTCTCCCGTTCCTATCTGACTTTAGAAAAATCGTGTGCATCAGCAGCTGCATGAGCATCTCCAGGATGCCATGTCCTTCTTAAAGGATGTCTGTGAGGTATCCCTGCTTTTTTAGCTGCCGTAATTGTCCATCACTTGTCTCCTCACTATGTGCTGTTTCTTTCCTTTCTCATCAGCCTTGCTATGATTCAGTCTGACCATGTTTTTTTTTTTTTTTTTTTTTTTAAAACCTCATATCATTTCATTTTTGTTATATTCATGATTTCTTTTAGCTTGTAATAGCCACATGTGTTAGTCTTAATGAGCAAAAAGAACAAAAAACACGCATTCTTACCATCATATGCTAGAAGAATCTGTTTTATCTTTGGTTTGTCATTTTGAAGGCATCTGGGTGCATGTATGACTTGCATTGGGTTCACATGGGTAGACATCTCATTTTTTAGTGTTTTTTTTTTTCTCCATAAATTTCATTACTTTCAGTTCTATTCTGCATTGCTGTATAATTTAATGCAGTATTTCTTTTTAATAATGTCCATATATTTAGACACTGCTCTCATCTCTCTCTCTCTCTCTCTCTCTCTCTCTCTGTCTCTCTCATCCTCCCATCCTCTCCCTCCCTTTGTTTCCATCTCTGTCCTTTTCCAGTCTCGGATGGAGGATCGTTTGGACAGACTAGATGATGCGATCCATGTCCTCCGGAACCACGCCGTAGGTTCTACCGCCTCTCTGCCCAGTGACATCCACAGTTTGCTGGGACAGACACACAACGGACCAATCACAGCCATCGGCACCAACTTCCCCACATCCGGATTGGTCACCAGCAGGACAGCATCTATGGTAACAATCACCGTGTTTATTCTGCCTGGAAAACAATAACCTATTTGTTTCAGAGCTTTCTCTGAACTTTTTTTTTTTTTTTAATTTCTGCTAAGTTCAAAGTCCCCCATCAATCAATGGCAGTTGTTTAAACAAAATTTAAGCCAATCAGCAAAATATGTCCGCTTTTGAGTCAGTTGCAGACATAGAAAGGAACGCGCTTTTTCATTGTGCTTCTCCAAATAGGCTAATAAACAAGGCAGAGCCACCTGTTTAAAATGAAGCCTCAGTCATGTGCTGAGACGGAACCATTTTCCACAGAGGACCATTTAACTTAAACCCACATACTTTCCATATGCGTAATGGCTGGCCCAGGGCGCTCTCTCTCTCGCTCTCTCTCTCTCTCTCTCTCGCTCTCTCTCCTCAAGCTTAGCACAGTGCTGATGGATGGGAAAAGCAGGCGAGGTGGGCTGGAGTTTAGCACTGCCCTGGAACAGTTCAGCAACTCAGGCTGTGGGGACTGGAGTAATGTGTGTTTTGCTAAAACACAGCATATAAACTCACTCCCTCCTCCCTCATCTTCACACATGCATTCCCTGCAGCAGAGAGCACAGCTGTAGGGAAAGAAACAGAGGAGACTAATGTTTTCAAATTAATCCCCCTGCTCAAGGATATAATCCAGGCCACATCTTTGTGCTTTTCCTTATAAAATGTCCACATTAGTCTCTGGAAGGATGGGAAATATTCTCACTATGAAATTCCTTGTGAAAGCAATTTATTATATTAGTAAATCAATCTTGGTGCCTTTGGGATTAAATGTGCTTGTAAGATTTAGCCTGTAAGACTTTAATCACGTATTACAGTCATTCATAAAAAAGTATGCTCCGTACTTGATTGAGTGGATGTAGCCCTTATACTCATCGTTTTTGCTGAGTGTCCCACGCTGTTACTCAGCTCTCGTCAATGCTCATTAGAGCTGACTAAGAGTATTGAAATAGAATCAGACCCGGATGGAGTAAAAGTTCTCTGATTGGCTTTTTAGCCAAGTGCATCAGTGCAGGAGGAAAAAATAAATAAAGACAGCAAATCATGTAGGGAATCTTTTACAGCAATGTTTGTGTTTGAATTATCATAATAATCATGTTCTGTAGTTGTATGAAAAAGGTCGATAGATAGTTTTATAGGCTACATTCAAGTCCACATACTAACACACTTACTACTATAACAGCATAATTTATAGTACAGTAATATGCAATTTGGCAAAAAGTTTTTTGGTTAAGATGCTGGGGCTTTAATTGAATTGTTTTATTATTACAAGTACAGTTATGTCGTTTCAGACAGGTGCAGCATTTGGGTGACTTTAGTTTTAGTAACATTGGCTTGATGTGCTGTTTAGTTTCCAGTCATACATGCAGTTATATTCAGAGCTACGTCCATGTGGCATGTGTGTACCGATTGAAATCAGCGTGAACCCGAAAGAAAGCCTCCCGAGCAAAGCAGACCGCTTCAGTTCTCCATTAAACTTTCCACACTAACGATAATGTCGTCCTCATCCCAACAGAACCAAAGCTCTCATCTCACCCATGTCATAATTCCATTTCGAGGAGAAAATCTGAGGCCTGGATGTGATTTCAGTATCAAAGCCTCTGGCTTAGTGGCTTAGTGTGTGTATTAGAACCGGAGATTGAGAGACGGATCAGTGCTACGATGACCTGTTTATGTCCCTGTAAGAAGGGCTCTGTGTAACTGCTGTCAATGAACTGTGTACATATACCAACAGGGCTCTCCCTCTCCAACACACACGCACGCACGCACGCACAGAAATACTCACTATAAGACAAAACCCTGATTCAGCATGGCTAATACACATGCTTTTATTCTGGCTTCACACACACAGTTCACACACTCCCCCGTGCTGTCTATCTCTTTGCCCTATTTCTTAACAACTCAGGAAATCTGACACCTCGGATGAGGGTGTGTGTCTGTGTGTGTTTGTGTGTGACCTAAGTCTCCAGCTGTATGGTAATCAAACCCGAAAATGGCTGCCTTCTTTGGCTGGCGGCCCCCTCGGCTCCTCCTCCTCCAGCCCAGACAAAGAGTTGTTTGGCCACCTGTTGAGAGCGGAGCTGAGATTAGTGCGTGCTGCTGGGGGAGGACGGGGGCTTTGTCGGGGTTAACAGAGGCCAACAGTGATTTAGGATCACATTCCTAAAGGAAGAAGGGGAAAGAGCCACCCCACCTCTTTCGTCTTCTGCGTCCACTCCTCTCGATGTTGTTCCTGTTGCTGCTCGTAAGGGAAACAGGATCTGTGGGGGAGCGAGTGGATCCCTGCGGTGGAGATACAGGAGCGAAGTGGCCTTTCTGACTCCCTGAAGGAGACAAGTAGCAGAAAAGCTGGCAGCAAATCGCTCTGGGTTTAGTGTGCTCTGAAGCAGCCACTCTCTGGCCCTCTTGCCAATAGCTTGATCAAATCCAGACCCACAAGAAACCAATGTTAGTAAAAACCTGCTGTAATCTGCAGCGGACATGGAAATACTAAAGACGCTTACTGTTCTGTTTGACAAAAATGGTTTCCTGGATTTGGTCTTTGATGACTGTGAAACAGAGGAAGTGCTTGTTTTAATGTGTGGGTGAGATTTCTGAACGTACACCATCCATTCTTCAATTGGATTAGTCTGGCGCTTCAGTTTCCACATCTTAATCAGGCAGTAACCGCAGTTCAACGTCATGTTACTGTTTAACTTGTGTTCACAATGTACAAACAGAGAAAGAAAGCGAAAACCGATTTTCCAACGAACATTCTATGAAAGAGATGGCTACGGGTAGAAAAAAAGGGCAGAGCACAAAACAGTGAGCAAGACCGAAAAGGAAGCATCTCTTAATAAAAAGACAGTGCGTGTGTTAGTGGTAATGTTTCCTGTGTAGTTGACTGGAACTACTGCATGTCTTTGGGAGCATGTGGTTTAGGCTGTAAAGGTCGTTCTTTGTGCTGTGAGCAGCAATCGGTTCTTCAGAGGCGAGGTCATGCGCTACAGTAGGAACAGGAAAGCCTGCTGCAGCTCTTTGATGTGGAATCTCAGGCACTGTGCATAACTCTTTAGTTTGAATGTAAATGAAGTTTCTTCTCTTCTGCTTCATGATCACTTTATGATCAGAAAGACCCTTGATGTTGAAGTTCTGTTCTCTGGCTCATGTTCTTATGATGATGTGTCCTGACAGGGTCCTGCTCATCGTGAAGAGACAGCTAGTCTGAACGCGAACCACACAGGGCTGCAGAGCACCCCCGGGCCGGCCTCTAGCGCCGAGCTCAATCACCAGGCTGACACTTTCAGAGGTTCCCAGTCTTTTGCTCTCAAATGTAATCATTTTAATAAACCTATTCTTACCAAACATTAGTATGCTACCTGCAGTATGTAAAGTGGCGTATAGATCATAACATTGGGGTGTTTGTGTGTGTGTGCGCGCATGCATGCTTTAAACACAGGCCTCTCTGGTAGCCTGGCATCTCAGGTGGCTTCAGCTCTGGAGCTTAAGATTGAGAATCAGGACAAAGACGACATGCATGATAACCACTCATCTGATGACATCAAGTCTGATGACGAGAGTGATAAAAGGGACATTAAGACGCCTAGAGGAGGGACTCGAACAAGGTATGTTATACCTAGGCAGCCCACATAGTTCCCTTTACATTTCTTGTGTAAGTTAATGTATTCTTACCGATTTATAATCACAAACAAGCATACACTTTCCAAAATCAGCTGACTATTGTGTGGTTTCCTACCAGCCTGACTCTAGCATGTGTTCCTGTTTGTCTCCACAGCAGCATTAATGAGGACGAGGACCTGAACCCGGAGCAGAAGGCGGAGCGTGAACGTGAGAGGAGAATGGCCAACAACGCACGAGAGCGGCTGAGAGTGAGAGACATCAACGAGGCGTTTAAGGAGCTGGGCCGCATGTGCCAGCTGCACTTGAAGAGTGAGAAGCCCCAGACCAAACTGCTCATCCTGCACCAGGCCGTTGCAGTCATCCTCAGCCTGGAGCAGCAAGTCAGGGGTCAGTCACTCTCATACCTATACTACTATCCATGTATTGGATTTTCATAGGGTTTGGATTAATACCCAATCAGATATTAACGCTATAATTTCATAGTAACACAGACGGCGAATGTTAACAGTAGTGCTACACTATGCACAAAATAATGGGAAAATTCGACTGATGTAGAGTCAGGCTGCAATATAATGATTATTGTAATATATATAGTGCAGTGAAATAAATGCTCAATAAAGTGTTAATTAAGATTCAGTTGAGCTGAAAGTGCAACTCAATCTGTTCTAAGTGAACTAAAAAAAATTTTTTTAATTGCAACTTTTAGAGACACTTCCTCCACAGTAGGAGGTTTAGTTAAAATCAGTCAAAATCTTACAGAGAGTGTAAAGCTTATTTTGTTGTGTTAATGTCCCCCATCCAGAGCGGAACCTTAACCCCAAAGCAGCCTGCCTTAAGAGGAGAGAGGAGGAGAAGGTTTCTGGTGTTTCGGGGGAACCGCAGCAGACTCATCCATCTGTTCACCCCGGGCTTACAGACACATCTAACCCCATGGGCCATTTGTGAGCACTAGGCAGGTAAGCTCAGTGATGGCGATGTGTTTGCAGTATGAACACTTTAGTATTGCCGATATGTTGAGAGTAGAATAGAGTAACATTAAGAATGATGATTAAGAAAATGGAGTTTTTTTGTTTTTTCTTTTTGTTTTTTTCTTTTTTTAAGTATTGTTACTCTTCACCTAACGCATATTTGAGAGTGCCAATTTTTTTATTTATTTTTTTTTTATTCTAAGGTCATGTAAAACAATTTGTTTGACACTGATCTAATCCCACTCATCATTTCTTCATTTGAACTTTCAGATCAAAGTGATGCAGAGGGAGTGTGTAAGATTGCATTGGTGACCTTGCTATCCAAGGGCAGACAGGACTCACAGCTTGTGACACAAATTTGAAAAGACAGAGACCACTCCAAGCTAAATTCCAGTCAAGCGACCCTGAGCTCGAAGAAAACTGGCAAACGCCGAACTTCCTCCAAAGTCCAAAATTGTATAGCAAATTTCTGCCCACGAGAAACATTCTCACAAAAACCCGAAAGCCCTTCAGCACATATCACTGTCTGCAAAGCAGTGTGTCACATCTGTACAATCAGAGACTGTCGCAGTCCCCCTCCACCCTCCATGTGGAAGTTGCATTGTGCCTAAACTGAATTGACGAATGCATTGTAACAGCAATTGTTTTTCTTTTTTTTTGTTGTTGTTTTTTTTGTTCGTTTTTTTTTATTGTTTTTTTTTTTTTTTCTATTTATTATGTTACTATAATGAACTATGAACTATAAAGTCTATGTTTAAAGGGAAAGTTATGACATTGCTTTAAGAAGCTGTTTGGCATTTCAGTAGATCTTCAGTTTGCCGAGCTCTGAGTGATTCTGCTGGAGCAACACTGTGGAAATGATGCTCTGGGCCACATCACGGATTTAAAGCATCCAACTAGGATAAGAGCCTCTCATGTCTGTGGCGTTTTTGAAATGATCCAAGTCTCAAATGTCCTCCCCTTTGTTTGTCTAGGAAAAAAAAAAAGAAGAAGAAATAATATATTATTTATATTTATGATAGATTCATTCCACGAACAACAGCATGAGAAACCAAAACTACCTAATGATGCATGTTTAGTTGAGACTCCAGGAACGCAGACTGTTTAGTGTAGTGGAGAGATGAGCGTGTTTTTTTTGCTCCTTCCTCTGTCCTGCAGATGCAAGGCCCAGATGGCAAACTGGAGCTTTACTGAAAGGTCAGAGGTCAACCACAGGCTGACATGTTTATAGTCATTAGTAAGTAGTTCAAGTACAGAGAGCAGACCATTTACTAAACCCTAGCATTCCCTGCATACTTCATAGTGTCTTAACCGAAGGAAAGAAGGACTTCTCACGAGTTCCTTTGAGTTCTTCAGCCATATAGTGTTAAATGGGAAGAAAATGGCAGATTTCCATTTATTGCAGTTTGTTGGTTTTTCTGATCTTACATTATTTGGTCTCTGCTTAGTTGAACAGCAGTGGTCTTCTATCCTTAGCCTCAAGCTGAGAAATTAGACATAGCTAATATCAGACAGAGTAGACTCAAAACGATGACCACAGCATCACCTGGCCTGAATTGAAGTTTTGCTTGATTTTCTTTCTGTCTAAAACCAGTAACATATATATAAAAAAAAAAAAAAAAAAAAGACAAAAACCACAAAAAAAATCATTACTCTAAGTAACCACAACGTTATATGTTTATTTGTAATTGTATACAAAGCATCTTTCTAGGCTTCATAGTAAAGCGTATATTGTCCTGTGTGAAAATAGAAGAAAGATATTCTAAGTTACTTAGGATGGATTTGTCTCTCCCCCAAAGCAGTGAAGTACTTGATACAGTGGTGTGTGTGTGAGTGTGTGTGTGTGTGTGTGCGCGCACAATGCCCGAAATTCAATCGCTGTGACAAGAAAATCAGCAACCAGGCGAAACCATGAACAAAAGCATTTTTTTATATCAAGAATCAACATCGTCTTTTTTTTTTTTTTCCAGTGTATTTTTTCTTATTGAACATATTTTGGGTCTTAATTCTTTCTCTTTAGATTCTTTCTTTCCCTCTCCCCCTTGTCTTCCATATGCATGCTCAACTCCTCAAACAAAACTGCCACATCAGAAAGACAAAGTCTGAAGAACAAAACGCTATTGCAGAAATCTAGACTGGATCTCAGTATTTTAAATCTGATTTCTATTTACTCTCCCTCCAGCCCCCCCTCCTCTTTGTTTTCTTTTCTTTTTCCGCCCTTTTTCGAAATCTTCATGATATCTATATTCGTCTTTGTGGCCTTGTTATACATTTCAGTATTGAAGAGAGTGTCATTGCTGGCTGAGGTCGATCGAGGTTCTGTCATCTTTGTTAGTTGTCCCGTTTTCCTTTTTTTCCTGTGTTTTTTTTTCTGCTTTTTTTTTTTATTATTCCTTTGCTCCTCTGTTGGATATGTTAGACTTTGCTGTATGCCCTGATGCTTTCCCTCATAAAAAGTATATGAAAAGGATAAAAAAAAAAAAAAAGAAGAAAAAAACAACATTTGGCTTATTTTTCACTGTAGTTAGCCTTTTATACAATAATATTGTAAGAACATTTCTTGAATTCTAAATATTACTCTTTCTAGATTTTTGAAATCAAAAGTTTTGAGTAAAAAGTTTCTTACTTTATTTTACTATATTAGATAGTAAAAAAAAAAAAAAAAAAAAGTACGGTTATTTACAATAACCTGTCCACTATTATTGAGAATTTATGAATAGCATCTTAAGAGCATAAAGTAGGATTGTAGCTCGAGGTGTAGTGTGTATGGGGTGTTGTACGAGCTTGATGTTCTATAGGATGTGCTCTCATCTCTGGCTCTAGTCTGCATTGTTGGTGGATTAACAGATTTGTACCCCTGTCCAAATCCAAGGTATTGTCGAACATCAAGATTAAAAGAAACCAGCAGCAAGAAGTAAATTTCTTTTCTGTCTCTGTAACAGAAAACTCAATATGTATATAACATTTATGTAGCAATAAATGTGCCATCTTTTTTATCAAGACTGTACGTGCGTTTTATTTCCTTCTCTTGACAAACTCTTTCCTGTTTCACCTTCCAGTGCTTTTCATTTATTAATTGAAACCTCATGTATATTTGTTGAGCTTGTGTACAAAAATGTATTCATAAGATAGGGTTCTTACGTATACAGTCCTGCCACAGCATCTCCTCTTTAGAAGACTTTTCTACAGTGGATTTAGGCCAAATGAAGAACTCTGTGCAACTCCATGCAAGAGTATGTTTTATACTATGTAACTGATTTTTTTTTTGAAGGCATATCAGTGGACCATTGTAGTCTGTATCAAAAGAAGTACTATGGAGCATATGTTTCTATTTTTAATAAAGTGTGATAGCAGCAAGCCTGCATCGAGTGCCATGTTTTTTTTTAAGTCTGTCTCGCACAACGTTCTAGTTCTTATCCTTTTTATTATTTTTTTGGAAGAGACTGAATCAGTTCATTTGCTTTTCAATTATTTATTTATTTTTTTTTGAAGTGAGGTGTGAATGTGAAACTGTCTTTAACTTCATCATCTTTACTATCACCCAAGCACTTCCATGTTGGACTGGAACACAATATAAAAAGATGAATCTCATCTAATCTTCATTCATTGTTCTCTGTTCTTTAAGCTCAGTGGTGGTCACAATGTCCTCAGTTGTCACCTCTTATTTTTCCTTAGTGCACTGGTGTATCATGGACAGGAACTACACAGACCCTGTCTCATCAGTGCGTGTTTGTGCACTGACATCAGTCCTGGCTGTCCAATTAAAAGACTAAACTGGTTGTCTCACAGGCCCAACACATCTGGCTCACATTAACTTTCTGTACATGTGAGTGCAAGATGGTTTCTCATCGCGTCCATGCCGTGTTGATGGGTCTCTGAAACTGGAGTCCTGCGACTCAGCATGTCCAAGTCAGTAAAACTTGGACTGGAAGCTCGTGCTGTCGTCCTTCCAGCGCGACACCTCATCTGTGGCTCAGAGAGGGTGGGAGCGCTTTGCCTCATTTCCTCTCTGTGCTTTGTGTGTGCGCTCCTTCCTGACTTTAACATGCCTTTACGTGTTTACTTGCGGTCACCTAGTGAAATAGCATGTTTTCTGTGAGCGCCAGACCACCAGGCCAGAGCTCTGGTGTGTTTGGCTAAGACGAGCCAGACAGCCATCTTGGCTCACATTACTGCTGTGTGATCATGCGCTGCCATGCGCAGGAGCATATCCTTGCTGGATAGTCGGTTTGACTTGGTGTTTATTTCTCTTGGCTGGACATTTACATTTATATATTTGGCAGAGACTTTTGAACCAAAACAACTTCAATGCAAGCACAAGCCTGAGCGGTCAAGACGAGATTTAAACCATCCAGTCACCTGCACAGCACCTCAGCCACTGGGCTACCCATGAACAGATTTCCAGTCCATGTCATCTTAGTGGCTAAATATTTGCTTTCATAATATATCCTTAAAGTCACCCTAAACCTTTTAAAATGTGATTTAATCGTAATAAATTTGAGTGCACAGACTTGGCCACAACATTGTTTTCAGGAGCGGGAAATGTCATTGGAAAGTCATGATGTCACAGGATAGAAAGGATCATAAAATATGTGTTGTGTTTTAATATAGAAATATACACCATGCACGTCATTTAGGTTTGAGGATTTTTCCAGTTTTCCTATTCATAAAAATAAAGCAATAAGCTAGGAGAGTGTGTGTGAGAGAGAGAGAATATGACTATCATGGGGAAGGGTGTTCTTAGGCACAACGTGTAGCAGAGCACCTAAAACCCCATTACCCGTGCTAAAATCACTGTAACACACCCTCAAGTGGCTTATTGCTTTTATAAAACGGTGACAAAAACAATATGATAAATCCAGTGTCAATGAAAAATCAAATTAATTTTTAATATTTGCACTAAACAATTCTTCCGCCATGCAACATAGTCTGTTAACAATAGTCTTAGGTTGCTAAGCAACATAATGGGCAAACATTAAGGCATTCTATGGACAGAACAATAGCTTTTGTGTAACAGTTTATTGGTTCGAAAACATGCCGCATTAATACGGAATTCAATTATTGTTATGTGGCTGCAGGTGTGTGTGTGTGTGTGTGTGTGTGTGCGTTTCAAGGATTTTGCTATGGCTTCGAATGTGGCTCAGCCAATCGGATTTTAAAGTCAAAACTACCTATTTAATATACAGTATAATCTGTTTGGTTTCTTTTCATGAGGGTAAAAGTGTCACCAGTTCAATTTTGTGCTTTCTTCTTTGCCTTTTTCATGGACCCGTCATGTCAAGCAAATTATTACTCATTATAGAAAAAATTCTATTCTTTCAAATTCGAATCGTATCGCTTTGAAGCTGATTTCCTTAACAGGTACCAAGGTCAAGGCCAATAGGGGTTTTCTTGTATTGTTCTAGGTCAGGAGTGTCAAACTCAGATCCTGGAAAGCCGCAGTATTGATTTTTGTGTTTTCCCTCTTCTAACGCCAAATTCATCCCATAAAAATGATGATTTGAACTGGGATGCATTCAACAAAAACGAATGCTTAAGACACTTTGTACAGAGTCTTACTGCAGCAGTCAGCAGTTATTCCAATTACTATTTACTAAAATTATTATTTAGAATGTATTACTTTTCCATGACTTATTGTTTTGCCTTAATTCGGTTCAATGGACAGTTAAAACAACAGAAAACCCTCACTGTTACTGAAACCATCAGAGTGTCTGCATCATTAGTTTCAGCACACATATTGCAAGCACTTTTTTTTCTCATTGTGAAATATCTGCCATGGCTATTAATCCAAGGAACACGGTGTATGATGGTCTTCTGATTAAGACCATACTACTTTTCCAAATTTCACTGACTAATAGGGCTTGCAAGCCAATTTATTAGCTTAATGTCTCTACATAATGGTTGTTCATACTTAAGTTTCATTTTTTTTTAAGTTTTTTTTTTTTTTTTTAAAGTAGTCTCTGAAGAATTTTAATAATATTATCTCTTAAAAACATATGGGGAAAAAATGACAAAAGAATATTTCAAATAAATTGATGCAAATTATCATGCTTGGAAAAAAAATACAGAAACCTTTGGTTAAAAATATGTCATATTTGTTGTCATCCAACATTAACCGGGAGTGGCTGGTGTAAATGGGCTAGCAGGGCCACTGTTAAATAAAAAGACTTCAAATTGATTTTTAGCATCCATATCAGATTATTTTCTGTTAACATATTTTGTGGAATGGAGCACAACCGGGCCATCACTGGTCGTGAGAAAAATATACAGAAGGATATGAAGAAGCGAAGCTGGGGCTGATTTCTTTCTAGCGCAAAGTATAGATTCATTCATTTTCAGCTTGCTTCACTGACAAGGTGAATGTGAAATACAGTTGCAGGTCTGATGAAAAAGAATGAGATGGATTACTTCCTTTATGAAAAAAAAAAAAAAGTAGATAGATCCATCCATCCATTTTCTGTACCGCTGGGAGTGTATCTCAGGGGACTCAGGGTACCTGACAGGGCCGAATCAGCCTACAATGCATTTCTTTGACTGGGGGAGGAAACCAGAGTACCTGGAGGAAACCCCCAAAGCACGGGTAGAACATGCAAACTCCACGCACACAGGGCAGAGGCAAGATTCCAACCAGCAACCCTGGACATGCAAGGCAAACGTATGTGTGTTTGTGTGTGTGTGTGTGTGTGTGTGTGTGTGTAATATATATATTAGCCAAAGATGTTTGCCGTCTGAAGTTTGCTTCTTTACTTTTGTAGCTCACAAGTAAAGGACACACATAGATACGAGTTTAGCATCAACTCAAACTGTGTTGAGTTGTTCAGTATCTCGCACAGACTTACTTGCACTGTATGACAAACGCATGTTGGATGCTTGACTACATTTGTGGTAAGGGAGGAATTATGTATGCTTTCTTTCTGGCTGAACTGTTCATTTCCTGACCAGAGTCAGTAGTTTATGAGCTGGACCAGATTCGTGAATCCTCACTCCAAATGGAGAAAGACAGCGCTCCCTACTGAATACAACTGAGCACAACTGAACAAGGTTTCCGCCCTGAACAGAGAGTCTATTGTGTAGCTGTGTAACTCGACCCCAGCACCAGAGTTCAGAGCACAACACTGTCCTCCCACTCCCATACACACTCCCACACACACACAGGGGGAAAAAAGCATTGAGCCACAACAAAGGGAGGGGCAGCTGTATCTCTACACAATGTGTTGGCGAGAAAGCCTTTAATATTTCTCAATGTCCTTGAATCCAGGGCCATGAAGCAACTGAAGTCTCAAATGGGAGAAAAATCACTTTTCAAACACATACCTCAAGGACTTGTTGAGCGAAGCCAGGAGTTGATGGATTGAGAAACTGCATGTGTGGCCTGAAAACATCAACCCTGAGATATAGTGTTTAGAGTTGGAACTGTCAATGTTTAGAGAGAGAAATAAATGCAGCCTATTTTTATGCATTCACCAATAAACAGTGTGCTATTATTGATGATATCTGTTGTGATCTGCTTGGATCTTGCTACTTATCTAAGAAGTTACAACTTTACGTGAACCTACCAACCACACAATGATGAAGAGGGCAAAAAGAAATGGAATGGAAATAGAATTGAGTTCCATTGAAAAAAACAAAAAACAAAAAACAACCCAAAACTTATTTACATGGCTATGCGTTGGTGTAAACTTGGCCACTAGATGGAGCTGTCGGTTTTAAATAGTGTAATAGTGTAAAATAGTGAACGTCTTTACATTTATATTACTAAAAAGTATAGTACTGTAGTATTTAGTAACATATAACTAATATAAATAGTTATATAACTGTAATAAACTGTACTAAGATGACATTTTAGTATAATATTTAGTGCGAACTAAACGCGTTAATCAAGATAATAATAATAATAATAATAATAATAATAATAATAATAATAATAATAATAATAATTATTATTATTATTATTATTATTAGAAGAAACTCATTTTACTTGTGAAAGTAATTAATTAATGTGAAACAATTAATTTCACAGGCGTCAAACCATTCTCGAAATTTCTTTATTATTATATTGATTAACATAGGCTATATTTATTTAAACACCATTCTAGCGCAGTTGACGCAATGACCATTTAAACAAACAGGTTTGTAAACATTTTTCAGAGGCAAAAAGTCGCGCGCCTGTTTCATGTTAAGTGGTTGCCTTGGTTTCAGGTCATTTGCAATTCTAACAATAAAGCGCGAGCCATTATCTGACGAGCCTGTCAGAAATCTCACAAGTCTGACTGTAGACACAGTGGGCGGGGTTAAGTGTGGAGGGCCGGAGATCCTTAAAGAATGGTCTCGTTGTGGGTGGAGTTTGGTGTGGAGAAGGCGGGGCTTAGCGCGTCGTGTTTATCTTACTGCAGATAGAAGTTAGTAGCCCATCTGGGTTTTATTATGGGGCGTGGTTACGCGGACCAGTAAAGGCAGAGTGTCTGGTTAGGCCTGAAGTGGGTGGGGTGTGTCTCTGTTTTAGGGGCGGGGTTAGGGCCGCGGTGCGTAGCTGTTGCTTTAAGTGGAACTGCCCCCCGACCGCCAAGACTAAGCACTAAAGTTTGACTTTGAAAAACTCAGTGGAGCATGGGCTTGTGTTTTCCTTTGCGGTTATTATCACAAGCTGATAAAGCCACAAGTGCGTGTTCCGCGTGTTAAATATCTGCTCTCGGTAAGTTTGGTCTTACTTTTGAATGCTTTTCTTCTATTTGAACTTGTTTCTCAGGAACCTGAGCGTGGGAACTTTACTAGACAGCAGTCGAGTCAGGAGATTTATTTTACAACAAACTCGGCAGGTTAGTCAGAGTCTGTGGAAACTCACAAATTGGGGTATGTGAAGAATGTCTTTTAAGGATTTTTGTTATTTAGAAACAGTACTCGGAGTACTTCAAGCACCACGAGTAGCACCTGTTATCATTTCAACATCTTGTAGGAGTTTGGAGCTGGTCACATTTTCTTGAAAGCATCAGTGTTAATCTCTTTCTCTTTTCTGAGTAAAGTCATGCCCGGATTATAGTACATAACAATAACAACAACAACAACAACAACAACTCCCCAGAGTTATTTATCTCCCACAGAATGCTTATTTAAGTCCAACTGGACGTAAAAGCTAAGTAGAAGATATATAAACCCTAAGAGTTAAATAAAAGGTAAGTAGAAGATGTATAAACCCTAAGAGTTAAAGTTGATTCAGAGAGGTCAAAGAGTTACTTCAAAACATCAGGTGTAACACAGACAGAGTAACTTTTACACTGGGCTTTTTGTTGAAGAAACAGAACATACCGGTTTATTTTCTCTTGGCTGTATGTGAACCTTCTGCTTAACTGATCAAGATCCCCTACAAGATACTTCAGCTTTCTGTCTTTAGGTGAGGAAATGTGTACAAACTTTCTCTTAGATAGGTATTGCCCAGTTGAAAAATTTGTAAACTATGGTCTTGTTTATGAATCTCAAACTGTTGATCATTCAGATATGACTCACAGAGCATCACAAATCCGATGTGAACCTATAAAGAGTTATCTTTCAAAAAAAAAAAAAAAAAAAAAAAGACATCCTGACCAGGTAGGTCTTGATCTCTGGGTTTACGGTATTTATGGATGGTCTTCAGTTTTGTTCCAATTGAAATTGAAAGAAATGAAGTCAAATGAACAACCTTCTCATCATCCAGAAATGTTTAATATGAATACAGCGTGTAAACTTTACTCCGCATCAGATTAGTGACATGAGCTGTACACGGTCAGTTTCCTATAAATAACCGCCGTAGCTGTAATGACAACATAAACTAGTGAGCACTTTTATATTGCCTCTGAAATCTCTTTATTCTTAGTTCATCCCTAATTATTAAAGAAGCATGCGATCGGTAAGATCTGTTTCACATAATTACACAGCTTTGTATAGTATTCAAAGCCTCTTTCTTTCAAGCCTATTCATGTTATCTACAAAAGTCTTTAAAATTCATGCAGTTTTCTAGACACCACAAACCACACTGTCCGTGTGACTTCACATCACATTTAGCCGATAAACTGCTATTTACCTGTAATATGTAATATTCCTCTCGGTTGCTGCTGTACCAGTTTGTTGTTTTAAGAGTCTGTATGCGGTTTTGTTGACTGCAGGCTATAAATGCCTGATACTTGTTAGTGCACACTTTGGTGTCAATAGTGAACGAATACTCATAGTTAACCACTTTGAGATGTGTTCAGTGTGTTGAGAGTAGCCTTTAGGGAGCCGGATACTAGACACGGACACCTCCACTGATAAATACATGGATACTGTTTCACACACAAGTGTGAATTCAGTCAGTTCTATTTTATAAATATGTGTGTGTGTGTTTTCTATCACTAAATAGTTCCGCTTTTGATTATTGGTCTGCATTATCACTGAAAGATCGCTTGAGTGGATATACACCCTGTCTCATTACTGCTCAGGGATGGGGGGGAAAAAGTACTGGAAAATTCTTCTGAAGTGAAAGTTTAGATAACTTGTCAAAAATCTCAATTTGAATTGCAAGTATCCAGCCATAAATGTACTCAAGTAAAAGCAAATAAGTTGCTACTTTAAGTAAGTAAGTAAACAAATAAGTTGTACTCCAGTATTAATCAGGAAACTCTGCAATATTCGCATGAGCTTGCGATTTTTTTTGGAAATTACAGCAGACTTTCCGCAGATTTGATCCAAGACGCATCATGTGATGTCATCACAACGCACATTCAGCCAAGGCCCTCTTCCATTCACATTTGTCAAACATGACTACAGCTAAAAAGTCTAATTTACCAAGAAAAGACTGTGCAAAACAATATCCTGCAATTGCAAATTCGAAAGTAGTTTTCCGCAAAATAAAAGTACAAAAATCTCCTCAAAATTGCATCGCAAATTTAGAAAAAAGCCGCAAACAAATCAACTTTTTTTGCTGCAACAATCACAAAAAAAACCCCTCCAAATTCCTGTACAGACTAACTAACAGGTAAAAAATCAATGTTTTAACTGATGAAATTAAGTTAATGTTTTCATGTATAAATTAAGTTTTAGTCATTTTTATTTTTAATAAACTGTTCGAAGATAATTTTCCTTTTAAAACAGCTGCACTCTTTACGCCTGAAAGCATCATTCAATCTCTGTACGTTTGCTTGCCATATGCAAAACTATTGCTATGTAGTTTGCTACTAAATGAATCTGAAAATGTCCTGTAAATAACCTGTATATACTGTTAACTAGCTTGTGAGTTGCTCCCTAGCTGATTATTAGCTTCTGGAAACGGCGCAAGTCAAACCTGGTGTTAGCAAAGAAAACACGTTAACTTGGCTATCCAGTTAGCGTTAGCGAATTAAAAAGATGTACAGCGTACTCACGCTGGAGTTAATGATTTCTAGGCACACAGAAGTGACATCTCATTGTATATGCGTCTTTGCTTAGAGAAGGAAATTGAAATGTTGTTGAGGTAAGGAAGGCCAGAGGTACTCATTCTCAAGTTTCACACTTCTGTCCTGTGACTTATCTATCTTCAGATGCACATAGATAGTTATAGCTCTTTCCACATTGCGTAGCATGACATGGTTACAGCAGATAATGACTTATGATTCTTGTTAGATTTTTTTCTACACTGATGAACTTGATTGGATGCTAAAGTGGAAATGATTGGATGATAAACTGAGCCCATTCGACTGATATATAGCGTACAGTCACTGGCTAGATGAGAGAAGAGACCTTCACTAGTTGTAATGAAGGTCTAAACAAAAATGTAAGGAGTAAAAAGTAAGTATTCTTTTTCTTGGAAATGTACCTACGTAAGAGTACAATTACTCAAATTCGGTAATAACAAAGTAATATATAAGTAATACTTAGATATAATAACGAAGTACAATTACTCCACCAGTGCTGCTGTGTAAGCAGTGAGACACTTTGCAGCTCAGTGTAGGCTCAAATATCACATTGTTAATGCTGGAATTTCCTGCAGATGTTTCAGGATTCATTTAGGGTGAGGTTAAGCTTTGGTCATTGTTTTAAGTTTGATGGTTAAGCTTTGGCATGATCAGTGACTGCATACACCACTTAGAGAAGTATATACTAAAGAAGTGTACACTAGTGAAGTGTAAGTGTTTTGGATGAGAGATTAATGGGGAGTGAATGTAAGCTGGCACAGGCCATGTGGCCTTCCTCCCTGTCAGAAACCAGAACTTGACCACTTCCAGAGGACACAATGAAAGGAAAGAAGCTGTGGTATCACCCTGAAGTTCCTGTGCGCTGAATAACGTGATCCTGAGTCTAAAAGAAACATATTGCGTATCCCATTTTCCTCATGTGGACACGTCACAGCTCATTGTTCTGGCTTTTCTTCTGGAAGATCTGTGCTTTTCTTCTCTGGAAGAAGTGCTGGAAGATTTGGGATTTTCATGTTTTATCATGTATTAAACCAGAAAAAAATTGCTTACATGCTGTTTTGCATGTTTTGCATTTGTGTTTTGAAGCAGAGTAAGGAGAGTATGCCGGGGTATTAATATGCAGATATGGAGGTGAGGATTGTTTGTTGTGGCCAGTGTGGTTCTTCGTCATGGAAACCTTTCAGTCAAAGGCCTGTGTGATGTGGGCCGAGGTGAACCAGTGCGAAATGTGTTTATTTGTTTGTGTTATCACTGGGGTCTGCTGATAACATAAACAATAAAGGGCTTTAGTCACTCTGATAAAGGCATTTTGCCACTCTGATGCCTGGTTGGGGATGATATGTATATTGCTTTGTGTCAGGAACAAGCACATGTATTAAAAATGCCCTTTTTTGACTGATAGAGGGGTAATTTGATACATGAATGGTTGGCATGTAGGGCAGATAGGTTATACAACATTTAAATACCCTTGGAATAATACCGTCTACTCTGGATTGCTCCGCTGAGGTGGACGTCTTTGACTTTCTAAGGGCACTTGTTGAATTCTGGGAACAAAAGCGTTTAATTCTGTGAATAAATGTTCAAATAAATGTTTATGCTTTACAACAGGAATTCAAAACCTCCATTACACTTTAACAGTCTTACTATGAGACACATGAAAAATGTCTTCGCAAAGCTGTTCTTATCTCGTTTTAGACACTACAGAAATGCATTTAAAAAAAACTAATTCTATGGAATTGGACCTTATGAACGCTTCTATGAAATATGTTATGCATAAAGGTTTCTGCATGTGTAAACCTCAACAGCAGATATGCTTAGACTTTGAGTAAACACGTTTCTTTTCTCAGAAATTCTATCAGAATTTTTTGTCCAAGGAAATTGCATATGTGTAGTGGCCTGGGAAAAATCCTAGACACGGTGAAATCTTTACATTTCTGAGATATAGTTCTGAAAACTGATTTTCCTCAGAAATGAAATATGTTTCACTCAACCATTACAGTTATGGCAATTTAAAAATGTTTACCTCAAGGGTAACGGGAGATAACTGCATTTGAAAGTTCCAGTATGATTTGAATTCATTATGCTTATGTCCAACACGATAGCTTGTGCAAGATTAAAAAGTAAAGAAAAAAATTTCAACATAATGTTTTGTTGAAATACATTTATTAATGGAATACAGCCATTTAGCAATATAGGAATATACCACAGGTTTTTCCAGGCTGCCAGACATTATGGTACACATGTGGGATAGGAAAAAAAAATTTCATTAAGAATTATACAAAACTGAAATTCTGGTTACTTACCACTGCCTGTGTATTTGCCATGCCCTTGTAATCCAGCGGATTTATGTAATGTACTGTACCTATGAAAACCTTGAAAGAATCATTGCTGACACTTTAAGAGTAAATGTACAGAGCCAGGTGTGTTTGCTATGTAATTATTGTTTAGCTAATAACTGTTTAACTGTTGTCTTTCAGCAACTTTTATTCAGCTAGGTTTGTCAATTGCAATGCCCAGCGGAAGGGATTTAATACAGGCTACACTTGCACACACTCCATTCATTGTTGCAACCCAATAAACTCAATGAACAAATCAAAGGTCACCAGACGTTAAAATCTCATTAGTGGCCGGTTAGAATTTCAAAACATTTACAGAAGTCATTTGGATTTGAAGGTATCTGTTTTTGGACAATAATGAGCTTATGGCTTTGTTTGCAGACGTGGGCCATTTCCAGAGAGCAGGATTTGAAATCCTTCCCTCAGTATTCTTGATGGAGTCCTATGAAGTCAGTGGCCTTCCAAATACTGGACTACAGTCGAGCTACACTCACCCTGCACGGGCACCAGGCCAAAATAACAGCAGCTATGGCCTCAGTATCAGGGTCCAAGGCATAGATGGACACCCATATGTTGTTCTGAATAATCAAGACAGAAGGTTCAACCCTTATGCAGCCCCCAGCAACAATAATGGATACAATGAGTCTGAAGGGTCCTTTATTGATAACTATCAGGAATATGACTTCAGAGTAACCAGTGAAAATCTCTCTGATAACCCCTTTGCTGAATTCCGAGCCCAGCATCAGGCTCCACATGTCAACCCTCACAATGATCTCTCTGAGTCCAGAGACGCTCAGGCAAAGAAGCCGTCCACTCTGCTAAACTTCCAGAAGCATCCAGAGATCCTCAAGCCCTATGACCCAGAGCGCAATGCCCTTGGGAACTTCCACAGCATTTCACCTCAGCCTCTTTCTGCTGCTGAGAGTAGAAATACACATCCAGGTTCTCTACCAAGAACAGCCTGCCCAGGTTCCAAATCATTAATTCTAGAACAACCCAAAAACACAGATCCACCAGCACAGGACACGAAAAAAAGGGCTCAGCCACAAGCCCTACCTCAAACATTCCCATCTAGAGTGCAGCCTCAAAAAGATTTATCTAAAGGCCAAGCTCAGACTCAAGCAAAACCTCAAGTCCAAGCACAATCCTCGGTTTCTCAGGTATCTTCTACCACCAGTGTTCCCAGTGAGCAGTCCTCCTACAGGACTCCAAGCACAACAAGCAGCACAAACTCCAGTCTGGAGCGAAGTCACAGAGAGCCAGACATACTTCCCTTACGAAGAACCGACTCCAGCGGCCCTGTGCTCCAGTCATCACGCTCGCGTAATTCCTCCATATCCTCTACCACTACTGCCAAGGAAGAGCTGTTTGAGGCACTATATGGGGACAGCATTAATCGCCATGAGAACCGTCGCTATATCCCTTTCCTGCCTGGAACAGGCCGAGACATTGACACAGGCTCCATCCCAGGCGTAGGTGAGCTCATCAGTAAGTTTGATGGAAAAGAAGGCCAGCAGAGGCGAGGACGCACTGGTCGGAGGAACCGTATCAACCTAGAAGATCGCAAACGTTCCCGTAGCGTGGACAGTGCCTTGCCTTTTGGCCTGAAGGGAGACTCCGAGTATGTGGACGAGGTGAGCCGTAACCGAGGAAGTTCCAGCGAGCATGTGCTCAGGCCCTCACAACTTCTGAATAAGTCCCCCTTTTCCACTGTTGGACGGAGAACAACCTACAGAAATGTGGCACGGATCAGCAGTGAGCCAGGCTCTCCACAAGGAGCAATGCCAAGTGTTGCAGATTCCATCCTAGGCTTTAAGAAACCACCGAATCGTCCCTCCATTCTGCCTGCGGAGAACAAGGGAACAGAGGCCAAAAAAATAACACAAAGCACTAAGACCGTGACCAGTGTGGCTACAACGTCTTTGTCTAGAGCTGTTCCAAACTACAATAAGAAGACAAATGAAATGGTTGCTGAGGTATGTAAGATTTCTATCTCATCATTTCATCTAACGATGTGACGTTATCAGGTTGCACCGTGGCAGTAATCTTTGTGGAATAAATGCTTGTGTGTTGATTAAACAGCTCACTTAAATAGGATTTCGTGGTCTAAAGCAGAAAATATGTCAGTGAACAGCTGTGCACTAATGTTTTCTGCTTTTTTTTAAAATCCGGGAACAGACAACACCTGATCTTCTGAAAGGCCAACAAGAGCTGTCACAACAAACGCATGAAGAGACTGCTAAGCAGATCTTATTTAATTACCTCAAAGATGGGTGAGTTTTTCAAACGGCACGTTTTATTTTGACAGGTGAAACACGTCTTGTGTGTTTATTTGCTTGGCATTGCTCTCTCAGTAGCACTATATGCTTTATTGGTATGATGCTGAAATGTTTAAGCACAACACCCTCTAAAGTTTTAGACATAAAAATGTCCCTATTAAAATGTCCAGATGTTCTTATCAGAGAGAAGTTTCCAATGTACAAGATTTCTGACGGCTCAACTCCGGAACGAGTAAAGAACAAAAGAGCGGACTCGGCTGTTTAATGCTCGTACACGCACACTCACACACACAAAACATGCTGCTTCGGAGTCTCTGACTCTGAGAACATGATGTACAAAAATTCCCTGATATTTCAGAACGGTCAGTATGACCAATCAGTGGTCCATGACACATACCAGCACAATTCTGGTTATCTCGGCTTATCTGATTATTTTTTTAAAAAAATTTTGGCACCGTATACAAAAATGTAAGATGTTATTTTTTTCCCCCAGATGATTCATTTTTCACCTCCTGCAGATACCATGTTGATTATTATTCTACTCCCTACATGACTCATTCTCTGGAATTAAGGGAGGTGGATGTGTGTGTGTGTGTGTGTGAGGGTTCCAGGGAGTCAGATTTGGAACCAGGCATCTCCTAATACCTGTTCTGGAGATTTGTTCTGTCCTGCTTAACAAGGGGCTAAAATTCCCTGTTTCCTGTTTCCTGTTCCTGTGTAATTATGTACGATTGTTGGTCTGCATCGAAGGTGCAGCAGAAGAGTCCCATAGTACTGTAATACTTAGTGAATACAAGTCTGTAACCGTACACTCACCCAATGTCGTGTTCTTCGTGTCAAAAGTTCCACCCCCTTTGCATTCCTGATGTGCTCGCTGTCGAAAGATGAAGCAGCGATTATAGATGTGCATTTAACGAAGAGGCTGAACATGGATCCGATGTCTCCTGTTTAATAGAAAGCTCAGGTGTCTGGTACTCCAAATTTCTTAGAGAGCATCCATGCGCACGTGTCTTGCCTGCGTCAGGCAAACCATGTTTTATTCAGTGATGTTGAGCATCTGAGTCCCTATTAGGTGACGCCATTAAATCTTGTTCACCGAGGCGTGCATGGAGAGGTACGAGGCCACTCTGTAACCATAAACACAAAAGGTCACAACGTAAAATGAATGCAAACCCTAAGCATTGTGACTAACATAGTATTGTGCTCTATTCTCTGAAACATTCACTCTCTGCTTCTCAAACATATTTGCAGCCATGTGCCTGACGAGTGGGGGGTAATGAGGGTGGGTAGGTGGGCAGGTCATAATGTGGCACATCAAAGCTAAGCATTTTGCCCTTTGCTCAGGCTGTGAGCCAGATTCCTTTTTTCCAAGAAATGTTAAGGATTAAACTCTGATCCTTTCTGTCCACAGACACACACACACACACACACACACACCCAGGGCAGGCCAGCGAATCTTTCATAGTGGTGGTGACGTGTATGAGAACACCATGTGTCCTTGTGTGTTTCTTAGGAGCAGTGACAGTGATGACACCACCAAGAGGAAGGTCAACCTGGTGTTTGAAAAAATCCAGACACTGAAGTCACGGGCCACAGGAAGCGCGCAAGGGGACAACAAAGTAAGCCGTTGTTGTACTGCAGTAATTGGGCTTAGAACAAGACAAAGCTATGAGCTACTTATCACAGGCTGTCCACTCACAGAGGCTTTCACCTGACCGCCTGTATTTACCCAGGCAGCGCTGCGATCGTGGCTAATGTTTAAACATGTGCATGCTGAATGAGAAAGCTCTAGAGTGCAACTGTTGTGAGTAGCAACACGCTGCCAAAATCCAAACCTCTGCTTCTTGCCAAGAAAAATGATTCTGCTATTTTTTGTTAATCGGATTGCTAAACAGCAAACGAATTTTTTTTTTTTTAATTTGAAGTTAGATAAACGTGCATGTGAATGCATACCAGTTGTGCAAAAATCATCTTCTAGTTCTGTAATAAACCCATATTATAGTAGATCACAAATTTGCATACTAGTCACTAGCCTGTTTATCACGTAATGTCGAAGTTACTAGCTAGTCACATATAAACTTTCCCCTGGTAGTCTCCAGACCTTTCAGCCCAGGCCAAAGCCCTCCAGGAGCAGAAAGCGGAACTGGAAAAAGAGGTCGGAAGTCTCAAAAAACAACTGGAGGATGAAAACAAGGTATTTTAACCATGAAGTAGTTCATACACTAAATCTGAAATTCATCAGCTGCAACTTTGGTCCTCATAATTAGTCTGTTTACACTAGCATTTCTTCGTGTGTATTTAAAAGCTTGCTGTTATCATCTCTTCTGGTGGGAATAACCACGTTAAGCAATTATACTGGATTAGGAATAATACAGGGTAAACAAAATAGCATATTGTAGGCATGCATTATATCTAATATTAAATCATTTTAAACAGAAACAAAAGGGGTTGAGTGAGATGCAGGAAAAGGCTGGAGCCGGTGTCAAGAAACTGCAAAAAGAGCTGGAATTGAATCAAGCTGAATGCGACAAACTGCAGGACAACCTAGCCAAAGCGGAGGCTGATCTACGCACCACGCTGGAAGAGTAAGATTGACTTTGAATGGCTTTGTGAAGCACTAAAGTAAATGTTTGCATGCTTGCAGTAGTTGCTTGCCCTAAGTTCAGTAGGTTTTGTCAAGCCTTAGACTTGGTGTCAAATAACCTGGTCTAACCTTCACATTGTTTCCTGATTCACGTTTCACGTCATTGGCTAGCCTACGCATATATTATTTGGTATATGAAATAGTTTTCCACAGTCTTTTGCAGTGATGTTTGTTGGTTAATGAGATCGTTTAGCTGTACTCGCATTCAATGCTCATGAATCGAAGAGTGCTTTGAGTGAATGAGTGTTGTGATGACATCACACGACACGTCTTGGCCCAAATCATCGGAAAATCTGCGGTAATTTTGAAAATTTGCAAGCTCCTCCGAATATTGCGCAGTTTGCTTGATTTTGCGTTCATTTACGGGTTAGCAAACTTGTGAAATACTAGAGGGACTGGTTAATTGCTCTTTTAAAATAAAATCCAGTGATTACCTGCTTTGGCAGCTGTAAATTGCTTTTGTCAGTATAGAATTACACTAACCAAGCTACCATTAAATAGCTAACCCACACTGGAATACTAATATTAAATTAGTATTTTGTTAAAAATTTTCTGTGAAACTCAGCAGTTTATTTTTGATCTAACATTAATGTTAGCTAGCTAGCTAACTTACCTAACATTCGCTAGCTACAAGTTGGTGTATCGGTCACTGATAATTAGCTGAATATCAGATAATGGCTTATTTAGTTATTTTGCAGCAATATAGCAATCATTAGCTGGCTAACAAACGTTAACTGCTAGATAAATTAGTAGTTAGCAGTTAATTCACTGCTGATAATGACGAAGTAGTTGAACCGGCATATTCAATTCCAGCCTTGGCAAGGCATGAAACTGGGTCTGGGTAGTTCTCTGTGAGCTTGCAAGCGCTGCTCCCCGGCTCCCACTCTTAAAATGGCAGCAGGTCGAGTGGGGTTTGATAGCGCTACGCATGCGATAGCACTGAATGCAATATTTCACACAATGCTGGCTGCAACTGAATTCTCAATGCAAGGATTTTATTTAGATTTATAAAGACGTGTTTGGATTGACAGCAAGAGCCCATAGTACTGGCCTTGTTTACCGTTCGGTGGAACCTGTTCCACCAGTGGAGTTTACTTCATCAACTGCATTTCCCAATTCCCAAAAGCACTATTTTTTCTTCAGGGACTGCTAGTCAGCAGCAAGTCCCTACACTACAGATGTGTTTGGCAGATGTGTAAAGAATCAATACAGATGTTTTTGGGAGCCACTGCAGCATGCTTGCTTCCGAGGCATCACCGTGCACCTTCTCCAGGCTGTACACAGTTAGCATTGTTCCTCCCAGTGGCATGGCTGCAACAGTCATCTCCTAACATTTTTCTAGTTGTGTCCAGGTGCTCATGACATTGTTATCCAGTTGATTCTCACCACCCTTGGTGGTTAGGACTGGAGAATTAGAACACTAGTTATGCATGTGCTTCTTTGAACCCTGGGTAAACGCTAGGGTTCCTTGTCTCTGGAACGAGCGCTGAGCAGGTGTGAACTCCGTGAGATGGTTTCAGGGAAAAGTGGCTATATGACATCAGTATTTATTGTAAATACTGTGAAACTTAGTGATTTTCTTGGAAGCTCTCGGCATGTGTAGAAGGTATCCAAGTCATTCTCATAGAACCACACTTCCTTTGCTGAAGGTACGAAGGAAAGATTCACACTTTATAGAGACAGTCAACAAAAAACAAGTCTGTTTGTACTTATAGTCTGCCAATAGTCTGAAAACAGTGTGTTTGACAGAAATGACAAGAATTGTGCGATCAATCTAGAATTTGGAGCGAATTATACTTGCAATGATGACACCCTCCCACAAAAGAGACTGGCTTGAGTATTCAGGCCAAGTGTGAAAATGCCCTCAATTAGTTCCTGTGAGAGAAAAGAAAGTCATATCACATTAATTGATATGATTAAAAATCATATCACTATTGGTATTAAGGAAACAGATGTTGGATTGTGCTAACCAGTTGCTGTATATACAAAGAGCAGTTATCCCATTCACAGTCCTTTTTTGTCTCTCTGCCATAATGGCCTGTCTGTTTAGTCATTTAGTGAGTACTATTTCACTACAGAGCCCCTTGCAGATGTCTTACCTGCAATTTCTCAGGCAGGTGGAAGAGGGTACAGGTGTGTGTGTGTGATACAGACGCAGTCAATGCTTAATAGGCTGTAAATACTCAGTCAGTAGGCAGTCAGAGATATTACAGTGTGCAGGTGTTCAGCGTGTGTGTGTGTGTGTGTGTGTGTGTGTGTGTGTGTGTGTGTGTGTGTGTGTGTGTTTTGCAGGCTTTTCCAAGTGAAGATGGAGAGAGAACAGTATCAGACAGAGATCCGGGACCTGCAGGACCAGCTCTCAGAGATGCATGATGAGCTAGACGGAGCCAAATGCTTGCAATCAGACAGTGCAGAGAAAGAGTCCATGATGGAGGTGAACTGCACATAAACTAGCCTATCATATTATTAATACACATAAGGGCTGAATGTTTCAGATCTTTTGTTAGCCTAATGTACAATTTCTGTAGAAACTCGCATTTCCTAGACTTTAAAAAAAAAAAATTTGCCAAATGACCCTCGTTACTTATTGTAGGAAAATGGATCTGAATAAATACATGATATTTACAGCATACTTTATTTTCACATATTTCTATGTTATGTATTTCCTAACGCATTTGTATTATCATTTATGTTTTATTATTAGTTTATATTTTCATGTATATTTTTCATCATGGTCATCTGTTTTTCAGATTATTATTGAATTTAAGTCATTGGTAGTGATGTAACATAATGCTTTCTGCACCTCCTTAGGACCTCATGCAGTTGAAGTTGGATCTACAGGAAGCGGTGATGGTGAAAGAGGAACAAGAGGACCTGCTGAGGAGGCGCGAGAGGGAGCTGACTGCTCTAAAGGGGGTGCTAAAGGATGAGGTGTCCACTCACGACCAGGAGGTGGATAAACTAAAGGAGCAATATGAAAAAGAGCTCCGTAAACTGCAGTCAACCTTGGAGGAAGTTAAGCAGGTAATGTACCACCATCCCCCTTTTAGTTTTTGTTGTTTTTGTTGTTGTTTGTGTTATTGCTCTCTGTTTCAGTATCTGTAATGTGGTTGTGTCACATTCACATCCCTGTCATGAAACCCACAAAGCATTAGTAGCATTATTATTTCTTCAGGTATTAAAGGAATGTGTGCAGGAATCTTAAAGATATTTTCACAATCATCTTTCATTCATATTTAGTTCTGTATGATTTTTCTCTTTTGTTTACTGGCTGATGACGGCTTATTAGCATCGTCATCATTTTTCATGGGAACTATCACCATGTTTGCATGGACAGGAGATCCACTCTGATAAAGGGAACTTGATGGTTTAACCTTTTGCAAAGTGATAATGAGTCGTAGATGTTTAGAAGTCATAAGGAACCCGACGATGGACAAGACCAAAGGAAAGAACGTGAAAACAGCAACAGGTGACAACATCAACTGCAAAGACGAGCCAAATACTGAGAAGGGGACGAATGAGAGATCTGCGGGGAGCCGTTGGTCGTGTCTGTTTGCCTGTAAGCATCCTGTTTCTGCAGGGTGGGGTTCCTTCATGTTCTCAGCTCTCTGAGAACATGAAGGCTTTCCTCTCACTGTGGCCCCCGATGCTGAGCTCACTTCCTCTCCAGTTCAAAAGCACTTCCTGTCCATAGGATTCAGTTGTAATCAGATCACTTTTAGGAGGATAAACACACTCGCCATACAAAATCATATGCATTTATCGTAGTTTATGCAATATACAGAATGTTGGACTGCATTGCTCAGCTGTGGCTTTTTTGTTGATGCAGTGCTATAAACAGATTCACTAACCACCAGACTGATTGGATGAATTTTTATTTTGTTAGCGAGTGCTTCCTTTATGTGCCTTTGTTATTGTTGACAAGTCGGCCCCATGCCGAGAACAATGCTGGAAAGTGGAACACTTTGAACGCCATCTTTTTCTGCTTAATTGCAGTGGCAGGCCGTCACTAATATAATGAGGTGCTGATGGGGAAACTCACTGCCCTGGGCCTCTCTTTTTCTTTATTACTCTTTTTTTTTTCTTTGTACACTTTTGCTTGCTTGCTCTTGCTCTTCTTACTCAGTTGTAATGCCCTACTGTGAAGGGACATATATACACAAATGAAAAGTGGGGCAGTGCCAATTTACACAGGCTTGAAAAAGAGGAGGATAGGACGGCAGTACATAGGTTTAACTTGTTGAAATTGAAATGGGTGCTTTTGAAGAAAATTTATTATGCATTTGCGTTTTTTTGTGTGTGTGTGATCAGTAGACACAAAGGAAATTTGGAAGATAGGAAATAAGAAAAAAACCAGACACTGGAAACATGGACACGTTTGAAACTAAAGAATAAGGAAACTGAAAAAAACCCACATTAGAACAAGGAAATTAGGAAATGAGGGAGCAGTGAAAATAAGGACACAGGAAACTAGAGAACATTAGGAACTAGCCAACAAGTAAAGTACATTAGAAACCAAAAAAACAATAGGACATTGAAAAATAAGGAACATTGGAAAAGACTTGATAACAACAAAAAAAGAAGGAACACTGATAACGATATTGGATATTGGAAGTAGTGGAGAATTAGAGATTCATAGAGAACATGGTAATGAGGTGATATTGGAAACTTGGGAATATTGGAAACAATCGAATAAGGAAAGTGTGGAAATTGGGAAGCAAAGAACTAAAGTGACACTGAAATCAAGGGAAGTTTGAAAATAAGGAAACACTGATAACTAGGGAACTGGTTACTAAGCAAGTGGAAAATGAAACAATATGTTATGGTTTGGCTCCAGTACGTCACACTGGCTGTATCTAAGTAACACTGGCACAGGGGGCAGTGAGGCATGGCACTGTGTCCGCTTCAGCAGAAGGCTCCTTGTTCTCCATACCGAGACTGAGGCTTCACATTAGAGGCTCCACAGTCTCCTCCGTAGGCTGGATAGGAGCCCAGTCTCAGATATATCCTCTTTTCCCTGAGGGGAATATATGATGTGATTTGATTTGGTTCTGTGTTAGCCGCCTGTCTGTGTGTCGGTCTTATTTCCGGAAGTGTGACTGAGGTGACTTTGCTGTTTGGGGAACGGGGAGTCCCACAGGACGGCATGTGTTTCCTCAGCTAATGATAGCATGTTGTTTTGGGCTATTCCAGTCCTTTCTTTGGGAACAGCAGAAAAGGTGGAATGAGAATCGAATATCATGAGCATGGTGCGAGAGAAAGGTGGGAGTGAGATAAACAGAAGAAGGGAGAGAAAGAATGAGGGACATGAAAATCAGTTATCTTTTTGATTGGAGCTCAGCCAGAATCCACAAATCTGATCTTCCATCTGCGTTCTATCAAAAACCTGCCCTGTTTTGGAGCATGAGTGCTCATCTCGAGATTCTTTCAGTATAACCTTTGCATATGTATTCTCTATCAAGTATAGGAGCAGTCTTTGCTATTACTTGTTTGTTATGTCATTTGTTATTGGCTTTATTGGAGATGTGAGCTGGTTAATGCAAAATGGGCTGTTTTGGGGTTAAAGCAGGTCAAGGACAGGCTTATTTGTTGGCCTGGATTTTTCTCCTCGTTATTTTCCTCCATGAGTGTCTGGTATGACCATTGAATCCATGGTCCCCTACTACTAAATTGTGTGCAAAGGCTGAGGTTCTCCACAGTAACCCCTCACAGAGCTCTGTGCATCTAGTCTGAGACTTTGAAGGATTAAGATTAGAGGTTAAAAACTGAGGATTTCCCCTTAGATTCCCACCAAGATTGACTTTCCTGGCAGAACTAGGCGTATTTTGGATGGGCTTGGAGAAAAGCCAGACATTTTAATAGCAATTGCTAATTGAAGCAGCAGTGATGTCTGTGCTGCACTGGGCAGTCGTATCTTGGCTTGGCTTGGCTTGACTTGGCTTGGCTTAATATCACAGATGGAGTGTGGTGATATTTCTGCTTCTTGGACTGGAATGAATTACATTATATCAGTCAGTTCATTTCGAAACTGTTTTGAAAATCTGCGTTTTGAAAAGTGAAGAAGTTTGTCCGCTGTGCTTAGGCTATTAGAATGGTCTTAGAACTAAAGAGACTAAGTGTATTTTTTAGCAGAGCATCAAAATCAGCTACAAGCAAAGGTTTTGACCGAACATTTTCAGCCTGCTATGAGGTTGGTGCAGAATTGATGGAAGGAACCTTGCTACCTGTGCTGCCCCCAAGTACCATATGCTTTGGTTCTTTGTGTGTGGTGTAAAAGGCTCAAAATATCCAGATTTTGTTGCAGTCGTTCTTTTCATTTGACCCTTCACTTGTGGAAAACGTTGGCCTTTCGGGCCTCTTTTGAATCCCTTCACTCTAAATCCCAACATACCACTCCTCAATCGGAGGACTTTCTCCTCTCATGTCTCCATGCACATGAACCGATTCCAAGAGACTTATCCTGACTGGAAAGAAGCCAGTGGCTCTCAAGCAGCGCCCTTTAATTTCCACAGTTCTTCTTCACCGCCCTCTGCTCCTGCTTGCTCTCTTGCTCTTCTGCATCTGTAAGGCTCTTGTTCCAGGCGAGGCCTATTGTAATGCATACGGCCAGGATGAAGGAACAGACCAAGGCTTATTCTGAGAATTGGAGAGAAGCTCAGGCTTTGGTACTGCTGCCCCAGTCAAAGAGAGAGTACTTTGTGAGCGCCTGATAAAGTTTCCAAAGCCTTGGGCGGCCTGCTTTTTGAGTTTATACCTTTATCTTGCCGTGAAGTCATGCTCTGTTGTCGTCCATCTGTTGGAGAAAGAGAGGTAACTTTGAACAGTTCTATATGTGCATATGAATAGACAGCCCTGGGGTGATGCACAGGAACTGTGAATGGGACTGGAATACACAGCTTGAAGAGAGGACAGACCAGCAGGATATCCTGCCAAAATGCTCATCCTGAGGTTGAGTCATTGAATTGTCTTTGGCTCCTCACTACAGCTCTGTAGTGCCTTGACCTAACTAATGAATCGCATCAGATCCTGCATAGCAATGTCTTCGAGTGTGCGGAATGTGCAGAAAGATCCTGTGCTTTATCAGTTCACTTGAACATTGTCTATGTTTATATAAGGACACTGGACAAACATAGATGGCTGGACTGTTTTTCAGTGTTGAATGTGCACTTTGTGCAACATTATCTCCTGCTCGTAACATTATATTCTGCTGTGTAACTGATAATTAAGTCATGTGCTTGTGTGTTGAAATTAATCACAGCAGTTCAGAATATGAAGCTTCAGGCAACAGGATGGTGTTTGACATTGGCTTTTGTTTCCTGGACAAACACACAGCATCAGTGAGATGGATAGAGTGACTCTGACTCTAATCCTCAGAGGACTTCACTATATTACACACCTAGGATTAAAATACGTTTGTCCTCAGTTCACTATGGCTTTGGGAAATTTTTCCACTCCGATTGCAGCTCTTTACATTTCAGCTTTGATGATTTGAGAGTGGATTAAGCAGATTTTGCATTGTGAATGTGAAAGCACAGAAGAATTAAGCCCTGCGTGTTTTGGTTGTGGATTGCTGTAGACAGGTTTATTGTCCCTGCTATGTATTTAGGACTATTGTAAACTTTATTGTTAAGACTCTTGGCTCTGCATCCGATTTAGACAGGAATGTAGAGTGTTTTTTACTGACCGGAGAAAACCTTCAGAAAACCATTGTGATTTTGATTAAGCACACTTACTGAGTCTCACATGGCTTCCAGTGTTGTTGGTGCTCAGCTTTGTAAAGTTCTCACAATGCTGGTTAATATCCAACTATGAATAAAAGGGTGTGTAAACTGGAGAGTCCTTCAGCTGGACCACTTCTCACTCCCTCTCTGAATTGGGGGCGATAAAAAAACACTCAGAATCGGGATCTCCCTTATAGTTTGTCACTTTTTCACTTTCTGTTCTTTCTCTTTGTCTTTTTTTAAAAATTTTTTTGTAATTTTCTCACACACGTTTTCTCTTTCTGAATAACTTTCATTGTTCTCCACTCGGTTATTTCTCAGTCTTTATCTATCTTTGTCCTTCCTCTCTTTTATTAATCTCTCCCAGTCTTTTTCTGCTTCTCTCTCTCTCACTGTCTCTCTCTTACCTGCTTATCTCAGTCTTTTAGCCTTGTCATTTACTATTTCTTTAAGCTTTCTTCCTTGCTTTCTCTCTTTATTCAATTTTTTTTCTAGTCTAAGCAAGCTCTAATGTGCCCAGGTCAAGATTTGTGTAAAAGAATGAAGGGTAGGAAGCAAAGCTTGATCAAATGGAGCAAGAGTCCAGAGTCCCAGCTCTTCCCGCTGTATCCCCCACATCCCTCATCACTGCAACAATGGCTCCAACACCCTCTATGCATCCTGGGGTGGATTTTTTTTGTCCCATTGTCTCAGTCATGCTAAAGGGTCTCCACTGCAGGAAACAATGTCGCCTTCTATTTTTTCTACCTTTATGTAATAGTTAGACACAGCTTTATTTTAGTTGTTTAGAAGTTGTTTGAATCATTCTCTGTAGATTGTCCTTAGCTGTTTGAGATGATAAACTGTGTCCGGACACAGAGTGATCAGTGAAAAGGCGAGGCATGCCTTCACTGAGACTAGCACAAAATGTCCTTCATTCTGAATTCATTACAGGCCACCAAAAGGTCATAGGCAAACGTTTATTCAGAGGCAGTGTTTACTTTTTCCCCCAGTCTACCTGAGTAGAAAATTGGTGAGATAAGTGTCAGCATAAGATATCCTTATTGCTTGGTTTTGATAAGGGCTGGTCACGAAGGACGCAAGTATGCCCCCCCCCCTCCCCCCCTACTATCCCACTCGCGTAAAAACACAATGCAGGCTTTTTTTAGTCATAATACATTGTACATAAGATAATGAATCGGCATTACATAAGCTAAAATGTAATGTAAAATAAAAGAAATCGAAGGAAGAACATTATATTGGACTATAATTGTAGTTATATTATTATTACAATATGTTACAATTGTGGTTTAATGGAGCAACAGGTGTGTACAGGTGTATAATTGTTGGTTATCATGGTTATCATATCTTCACAGTATGTTTGTAAACATAAAATATGTCCATTTTATTATTTTTATATATTTAAATACATAATAAATATTATATTTAAAGTAATACCAAATAACTCAAGATTTCAGTGTCAGCCTCTGAGCTCTAGAGTGTACTAAATGTTCCCTCTAGAGCTCAGCACAGTTTAACGGGTTACAAATTAGCTGTTGATGTGTTTAAATGGGGGCATTTTAGGAATTTTCACTATGAATGACCCAGTATAGTGGAACTCATGAGCGTTTGGTTTGCAGTCGATGCAAGATATCTCAGTGTATTTCTATTAGCGCAGAGTCCTTTCTTAGGAATTTACCAACATATCTGAGAGAAATGTTGATATTCCTGTTGGTTTTGTCTTCTTTCTGTGTTTACTATGGTTGTACTTTTTTTGGCAGCTATGTGCTAGCAGCAGTCATCAGCTAGCGATCATGATTGGTGTCCGAGCAAAAGTGTTCTCAAGAGATTTAACATTTGTATGGCCTTCCCTGTCGAAAGCATGATTTCACACATTGTTTAGTCTTGATATCATGTAGGTGGTATGTCTGTATTATCCAGCTTTCTTGTTTCTACCTGTGTAGTTCAGAGGTGAGATTGGGATGTGTGGTCGTTAATGATCTATCTCTTTCTGTCTGCAGTGTGATTTTTACAACTCGCACACAAACACACTGAAACAAACAAACTGGACAAGGGGCTTCAGGACTTTGGACTATAAACAGAACAGACATAAATCTTGCTAATAAGTAGCTGTTACACTTGCTGTGAAATGGCAAACACAGACTTGCAAAATGCAAACATACATAGGATCGTTGGGTTTGTAATTTCAGTTTCCTTCCAACAGGGCAGACGTATTTCAGGTTTTGTAGGTGCAGATAGTTTTCCTGTTTTCCTGTTCCTGAGTCTTTTATACGGTTGTGTAAGTGGGTGTGTGTGACTATTCTCATTTCAGCCCAAGTCTACCAGATATGTATAATAGAACATTGATTAGCACTGTTGCCTCTTAATCTTTTCCCCAGAGGAATGTCTGCACACAATGCTTTGACAAACCCGCAATCCTGCCTGTATTGTAGAGCCACGTTTCTGTTTTTAATTTTAGATTATAGGTAAAGGGCTAAAGCAATGTAGATCTTAAATAAAAACTCAGACCAGACACTGTAAGCCTGCTTGTGTGGTTCTTTTTTCCATGTGCATATTCATTATTGTTTCGCCAACAATATCTTGATTTGATTTGAGGTTGTGATTATAAATTATCCAGGTCACAACATATACAACATCACAAAGTTGTCTGGTGAAAAGATTTGTTTTCTTGCTGTAGATTGCCAAACCTGTTGTTTAACATGACTGGATACGCAACTAACATTATACCAGTTCTTCTAGTTCTAAAACAAACAGTGCCATGTATAAGTTTCCTGCTGTTAGTGACAGGATACCAACAGATTCTCGCTTGACATATAAAGTGTCATTGTTGGCTCCTCATGATGTGCCCTAAAAAGAGGATGAGCATTGCTTAATCTCATCTTCAAGTCGATTTGCAATATTCTATTGTCATTCAAAGTCACTGGGAGACCAGAAAGATCATGTGTGGTTTGACGTAGGAAGGCGAACACAATACACTCACCATACAAGTGGTTAAACTAGTGAGAAGACTGTTGCTAGGCAACTGGAATGTATGGATCTCAAGCACTGAAACTAGCTACATGTCTAAAATTAACAATTTAGCAAGCTAGTATATAACTATTAAGTCTTGTCTTCACAAGGGTGATACATAAAAAATACCTGTGAAATTAAAAAAAACCTGTCTGGACTATTAACATTTCCATCAGATGTGCATACTCAATGTGCCTAAAATTACACTGTAATTGCACTAACAATTGATCTCTCACCAATTGTCAAGGATTGAGCAGCGTCAACATTTAATCACAGCCCCTGGACTCTGAGCTATCAGAACATTTAGATACAATTTCAAATTAGTAAACACCCCAAGCGAAATCTTTTAATAAACACACATGAATATAGCATTTAGTTTCAGAAAGCATTACTCATACAGCAGACCCGAAAAGACAGGTTCCTCCATTCTTAAAAGTTGGCATGGATAGATTAGAGTTAACCCAAATTCAAACCCTAAATTCTGCCTTGAATCCACCAGTGGAACTTGGCCCAATTTGTTTACAGACAAACACTTAACAAGCAATAAGTGCTCAAGCTTAAGGAGCCAAGAACAGTCTTTAACAAAGCATATGCAGGGCCATTGAGAAACTGTAGTGGTCATGCTCAAGTGACTCTAAATGGACTGGACAGATTATCTGGATTGAACCGCTCACTTAAATCTCCTCGATCTGTTCCTGGCAGCAGTGCTTTTGTGTAGGCCAGCGTCACTTCAAGCAGGGGCTCAGGTGGTCACTGAAAGCCTGGGAGATTTGTTTTTTGTGTGTTGGGATAAAATCAGTGCTTAAACCTCCTGAGTTCAGCCTGGTAAATATATTGTAGGGTTATTAATGAACCTCTTTCTCTCCATCTCTCTCTCTCTGTACAGAGTAATGTAGCGGTGTCTAAAGAGAAGTCAGAGGTGGAGGCAGCAAAGGGGGCGGCAGTGGGTCAGGCAGGTCGGCTCTCTCAGGAGGTCGAGCGGCTGAGGAGGAGAGTGCAAGAGCTGGAGAACGAGGTGGCCAAACTCAACCGCATCATCGACGAGGCCAAGCTGCAGGAGAGCAAGCTAGAGGAGAAAGCCAGACGTCTGGAGGTGAGAGTCACGCACTAAACCACAGATATTATGGGAAATTGGACTGGCCATGGAGAAAGAATGACTATGTGTTAGTGTACACGTTTCCAGCACAGGAACTTTTTTGGGAACTGAAAGTACCCAGTCTTCCAGCAGAGGAATTTCGGACAAGATTAATGATCCAGAGTAGGTACTTTCCTGTAGACTGTGAACTACTGGGGTGTAGCTTCTGTATTGAACATTGCTAACAGGTCAAACATGGTATTTTAAAGTCCTGCATTTAGCTACCTAGCAATTACTAAAGAGACAACACAGCGTAACAGGCAAAGCATAATTTCTAGTTACCACTGTTCTTACTTCTGTGGCCAGTCAAAATATGTCTCAGCAGTGTCTTTTGTACAAACGTCAAACAAGTCTTGCAACATGAAATTGCACTTAATGTGTGCTCATCGGATGTTCTAAGTGGCCATGTATTATTATTTTCCTTGTTTCTTGTTTTCTCGTGATCTTTGCATAACAAAATAGTTGTTTTCTCATGATCACGACTTAATATTTCTGTGTACTCGAAATAACATGTTTGTTTTTATTGTTCTGGAGGCAGCAAAAGCTTAGCAGCATGGTTGAGCAGATTCATTTTTACTTTGATCAGGGACAAGCTGAAGTAGCTTTATGTCTGTCATGATTAATAACTTCCTCGTTAGTGTCTGACACTTGAGAAGTGGACACCCCTCTCTCTTAATGCGGAGATAAAGTCCATCTCTATAGTGGACAGTTATTAAATTTATGATGGCGATGGCAAAGATGTCAACGTGCATGAAACACCAGTCCCATTCACAAGGCGCAACATTTTCTCGTGATAAAATGACGTCGTGAGAAGTTTTTTGTCATGAAAACAAGAAAGAAATTTTTAAATAATAATGCATGGCTGCTTAGGGCTTAAAAACCTACATGCGCACAATGAATCGAAACAGTAAAGTGTACGACTATTGTTATACGGTGCAACATGTGAAGGCGAACACATGATACACTTGTCATTCAAGACGTTATAGTGAAAACACAATGACTGAGACTAAATGTTTAGCTAGCTAGCATATAACTATTAAGTCCTTTATAAGGACAATGTACTGTCTATAAGACAAAACCTTCTCCAATATCAACATTTCCCTCAGATGTTGCACTTGGCATCAGTCACTAATTGAACATGGTTTCTGCCATATTGAGAAATTGTACATGCTCATAAACTTCAGAAAATGTTAACGAAATTAAAATCTGATAAACATTGCAAGTAGACCATTCATATATAATCTTCTTCAGTCTCGGTTGTCTCCATGTTTGCTGTGTCGCTGTGCTGAAATGTCGTATCCATCACCAAGTTTCTATCACGCTTGTTGTTTTACATTAGCCACAATTCCTCCAGCGCAATGAAAACGCAAACCAGGTCCACAACATCTCTGACTTTTGAAACAAGTCATTTGTTTATGTGCCACTGCAGAAAGAGAAGAGGCAAGTCGAGGAGTCTTTCAACGAGGTCAAGGAAGAAGAACAAGAAATGAGCCGTGTAAATCGAGCTCTGACCGTACGCTTGGAAGACGTGCAGGTGGGTCACGTTTCTTACAACATTATCCGCTGTCGATATACCTCACACTAAAGTGCCTGGTCAGAGGATGCACAGCCTGCACTTTACGTTTTGTTTGTAGAAATATCCTAACATTTTAGTGTCTGTTCTCCACAGAGAAACTTGACCAAACTGACCCAGGAGCACAGAGACCTGGAGGAACGTCTGAAGGAGGAAAGGATTCAGAAGGAGCAGTTTAAAAACACGAAGAACGAGATTGAGGAGGAGCGGAGACTGCTAGACAGGACTGTGGAAAAGCTGCAGAGGGAGGTGAGACACAAGGAACACGTACTTTACTGTGGAGTTTGTCAGTACAATTCTCAGAATCAGTTTTTTTTTTTATCATTATAAACAGTACGGAATTTATTCTTAAACATTTTTCATCATCATCATCATAAGAGTTGATATGACCTGCATCTTCATATGTGGTCTGTGGTCATATGATAACATCCAGTGATTTCATATAACACAATTTAGAATTCTGTCAGCACAATACAATATGCACAATAGGATTCAGCATTATGCAAACATTTCAGGAAAAAAAGTTTTCGCTTTAAAGGGTTGTAGGCCACACCTCCTTCACAGGGAGCATGATTTCTCGTAATAAAAAGATGTTTGTTTTAAGTGTCAGACTTTAGTGATACAGAAATGCTCGGATTAATATTGTCATGATCGCTTCCGTTACCCGTTATACATAATTGTACATACGTTATACATAAAACATTATAGATTTTTAACTATAGACTATAAAATACCAACTAGGGCTTGCTCGACATTTATTAGTTAACCAGTAATACAAAATTTATCTACTAGTCGTCTTTTCCGTAGTTAAAGATAAAACTGATTGAGGACATTGAGGCAGTTTATTATAAACAACAGTAAAGAACACTTCATACTGCACTTCAGTTAACCATGCACAGGCAACAAATTTCCAGCTTCCATGCTGCTTTACGCTACACTGTTAACAATCAAAATAAATACCACCGTGTAATTAATGCACAAAATAATATTATAATATTGTATATCATATTTTACATATATCATAGTATATCACACTAGCCATTCTTAAAATGCTGTGGTGGCTCAGCTGAAATCAGTCGATTCTGGAACTAAGATTGTACAGTACATGTCCATCAGCAGAACCTTCTTATAGCCCAGTGAGTGACCTTCCTTGGATAGAGGATGCTACATCTACAGTATTGGCTGGGAGTTTTTCCAGGCATGACGCTACAGTATCAAATGTGGCCCGAGGGAATTGGATCATGCAAGGATTTTTATGAAATTATTATCTAGCTGTAAAGAACAACAAAAATGACTGCTGGATTGGAAGGGATTGGTCAGAACATCTCTGCACTGAACAGCAAAAGTGATGTGGAAATGATTAAAAAAATATTAAAAATTCCCAACCCAGTTGACTGTAGAATTGGCTTCATCTAGTCTGAAATATTTTCAGATTAATGTAGTAGATTTAGCTGCGTTCTTTACCGTCTGCCTCTCTGTTTTTTCTCTTCTCTAGTCAACCTCCCTACAAAGGTCACTAGTGAATATAACAGTCGAATATCTATGCAACCCTGAGCACCAGCTATATTGTACTAACTGTGTGTGTGTGTGTGTGTGTGTGTGTAGATGTGTGAGATCGTGGAGGCATCTCAGAGCTCCACGCAGGAGTTGCAGGAGCAGATCGACACCTACAAAGAGAAGAACAGGAGGGAGCTGGCTGAGCTCCAGAGGCAGCTGCGAGACGGCGGTCTGGAGCTGGAGAAATCTCGCATCACTGCCAAGTCTCTGCAGGAGGAGGTTGGTTGGGCGGGACGCGCAACTACTCATCATTAACAACTCCCCAGTTCACCTGTAAACAAATGTCATATGAAGGGTCCTGGAAACCTGCATGTTTTGCTGTGCAGTTTGACGGTTTCTCAGAAATACCAGCCACAGACACCAGAGATATTTATATGATCGAGAGCAGTGTTTGCACATACAGTAGATTACTGAAACCTTACTGCAATAGATAGACTGGAGTACAAGCTATTCGGTCAGCGTGGATTCCATGGTTGTGTGTGTGTGTGCGTGTCTGCGCACCTGTATATATGTGTGTGCACACACGGGTGAGTGAGTGAGTCCATCCATCCGTCTTCCATCCGTATTCCATATGGCTTATCCTACACAGTGTCACGGAGAGTCCTGAGCCTCTCCCAGGGACTCGGGGCAAAAGGCAGGGGACACTGTAAGTTCTGACAAACGCAAGGATATCTTGCATTTAGAAGAAAACTAATAAATGGGAAATATAAATAAAATATGAAGCATCTATGTGGATAGCAGATGTGTGTGTGTGTGCGTTTGTGTGTGCATTTGTGTGTGCGTGTGTGTGTGTGCGTGTGTGTGTGTGTGTGTGTGTGTGAACCCTTTTCCCCTTCAGAAGCCTTGAATTGGCTTGCAAGGTCATATCTATTGAAATGTGAGGTGACTTGGAATAACACACACACACACACACACACACACACACACACACACACACACACACACAATGTAATACCATCCTTGACAGTTTGTCAGAATTTGTATAGTTTGTTGTTTATGTTAAAATGGCTCAAGCTTATTTCTATACTGTGTATCTAGAGACATTTTTTTACTGTCGTTTCAAAAAGTTCGTCCTATTATCAAGACTACTGTATATAACAGCGTACAACACACCACCAGGAAGAGCAGAAGAGTTCTTTAGAAGTAACATTTCAATATAAATACTCAAGTATCATGTGACAACACATAGTCTTGATATCGTGACCACACATATTTTGCATAAGTTAAATATTTTCATTTTCTTCCCTTACCTTCTACTTTGGGTGTTGTATTCTTTTGGTTTCTGTGCCCAGAGTTCTGGCGATTACGATTAATATATGTGTGTATCAATATATGTGTGGATATAGTACGATCAATGTATGCGTGGTTACTGTGAACAATTTTGAAATGTTTTCTTGGACTTAGATTTAGAGTTCAATCTACAAACACCGTTAACGGAAGAATTAATGAATATGTTTAACAACAATACATTTAGCAAAAACCTTTAGTGACTCCCTCTAGGTTTCCAGCATAATTGAGTTTGGAGTAAACAGGTTTTTGCTTTCTTTTCTCGGTTATAGGGAAATGTGTCCAAATTCCTGTCCATGATCATCCTTTATACACTACAGATATAGTAGATTAGTTTGAGGGGTGGGGGGGGTAGGAATACTGCTGAAGTATTCCTTTAAAAGCTCAGGCTCTTCAACAAAGCAAAGATCTAACCCATTTCACACTCAAAAAACCCAGTGACCCTTGACCTCAGCTGATGGGATGCAGTTAGCCCATCAGCACTCTGGCATGTGTGGAATGTTATTGTTTGATATGGTAATAGTGAGTTCTTCAAACGAGCATGCTGTGAGGAACAAGGTGCCCAAAACTGAAGTGGAGAGATAGCTACTTCGCATAATCAGTTCTATGTGTGTGTGTGTTTGTGTGTGTGTGTGTTAGAGAGTGAGGTGTGTGTGTGTGTGTGTGTGTGTGTATGTATACTCTAAAGCTAGTTTGCATGAGACTGTTGAAAAGGAAGAAAAAAACAAACAGAAGAGATGTAACATGCAGGCCCTTCCCCTGTACACAGCTGTGTGTGTAGGAAGAGGAGGATGTGTTTTGCTGAGATGGGAGAGTCCGAGTGTTGACCTGCTGACTCCTCATCCCCTGAGACCCTATAATACACACACACACACACACACACACACACACAGACTTTGCTCTGATGCACATACTTCTAAGTTGTTCATGCAGCTGCATCCTCAGCTCTGATACGACTTTGCTTCTACTCCCTAAACACACAACCTTTATCATGCACACATACTTACACCAGACACACTCCCACTACACATAATACGTTTAGACTACTGGTATTATCTGCTGTCTTTCTGTTACACACGCCCCTTGTTTGCTTTGGGGTTTTTATTTTTGGTTTTTCATCTCTTTTTGAAGCCTTTGAGAATTTTTTTTCCCTCCTATTGAAAGATCAAGTGTGTGTGTTCTTGATGAAGGAATCTGTGAAGGATCTTATTTGGCAGGAATGTGTGTTGTGCAAGAATGTTAAGTTGAAACATGTGGTACAGTATGTGCTCCAGACTACGATATTATTGAAAATGTAACTCATTTGTTATATAAAGTTTCCATCTTATCCCAAATGTAGTTATCCAAGATATAAGATATGTTTATAATCTGAAATTTGCTACGTTTTTTGTTTACAGCCAAGAGACTAATGTTGTCAACATGTAAGGAAAGCTTATAGCCACCAGTTTAGCAACATGCAAACTGCATGAAATTGCCCAAATCTCACACATGCATAGTTGTATACACATACAGTCCTCTCCAAAAGTATCGGACCAGGAAGACATTTGAGTTTGAGATCAAAAGATGAATATGAGACGATAGATCAGAATTTCAGCTTTCATTTCCTGATATTTACATCTAGATGTGTTAAACGACTTTGATTGAACCCACCCATTTTTCAAGTGATTAAAAATATTGGAACATGTGACTGACAGGTGTTTCTTGTTGCCCAGGCGTGCGCTGTTAAATTGATTGTTTAAACAATTAATAGTTCTGAATGTCTACTCTTGTTTTGAGCCCTTCCGCTTCCGCTGTGAAGACTGCATTTGTTGTTAAAAGGGATAAGCCAATATGAAGACCAGAGAGCTGTCTATGCAAGGAAAAACAAGCTATTTTGAAGCTGAGAAAAGAGAAAAAAATCAATCAGAGGCATTGAACACACAGTGGGCATGGCCAATACAACAATTTGGAATGTCTTGGAAAAAAAAACGAAGCCCCTGGTGTACTAACAACTAGACATGGAACGGGTCGGCCAAGGAAAACAGCAGCTGATGACAGCAACATTGTGAGAGCAGTGAAGAAAAACCCCAAAATAACAGTCAGTGACATCATCAACAACTTCCACAGGGAAGGGGTGAAGGTAGCACAATCCACTGTTCAAAGAAGACTTTGAGAGCAGAAATATAGAAGCCATACAACAAGATGCAAACCACCCATCAGCAGTAAGAATCAGAAAGCCAGACTGGACTTCACAAAGAAATACAGAGATGAGCCACGAAAGTTCTGGAACAAAGATTAACCTTTACCAAAGTAATGGAAGGGCCAAAGGGGAGAACAAAAGCATCTGCTCGTGATCTAAAACATCCGTCAAGTGTCATTGGCAGTTCTTCCAAGCAAGTGATATGCAACCAAATATAAAGTGTTATTTATGTTGACTAACTGTTCCAATACTTTTGCACACCTAAAGAGTGGGTGGTCTAACACCAAAGTTGCCATGTTCTAATCTGTTTAACATGTCTAGATGTAAATATCAGCAAATGAAAGCTGAAATTCTGATCTATCATCTCGTATTCATCGTTTGATCTCAAACTCGATTGTCTTGTGTGTGTGTGTGTGTGTGTGTGTGTGTGTGTGTGTGTGTGTGTGTGTGTAGCAAAAACAAAAGAATTGGCCTTGCTGTTACAGGACTTTTGGAGGAGATTGTAGGTTTATACAGGGATACACACACACACACACACACACACACACACACACACACACATATATATATATATATATATATATATATATATATATATATATATATATATATATATATATAAGAACAATATTAGCAGCCATATTATTTGGGCTGCAAGTATTGGTAGGGATAATTGCCTGATTGTCTAAGCACTTGTATTTTGTATGTGTGTGTGTGTGTGTGTGTAGGTGGGACAGTTGGAAGAAGACCTGCAGCTTTGTAAGAGAGAGAGAGATGAGGCAGAAGAGCGAGCGACAGCTTTGCAACAGAAGGTCTTTGAGCTGGAAGTGGATGCAGACACCAAAGTGCAGAGTAACGACAAAGCCAGACAAATCAAACTGTTAGAGGTACACACAAAAAAAAACTCACGTACACACAAATCAGCCCAGTTCAGATGTTAAACTTTATAATCAATAGAAACTTCTTTAACATGACCTATGTATTTATAATAATATCTCTGTTGTCTGTTAGTTGTCCATTCTGTGGCTCTTAATAAGTCTTTAATTATAAATTTGTAGAGTTCCCTTGCACAGAAACAGCTAATAGTAACTACTAGTTAAAGCATCAATGTTAAGTAGCACATTTGACTAATTGTGCAGTCCATTGTACCTGGATCACCCCCGATACGGAAAAGTGCATTGGAGCGGTCCTTCAACTCTGAATCCTCCATGATTTCTGAGTAGAAGTCCTAGAATGTGTTTAGATCAGAACTCGTTGAGGAAGAGGTTTCTGCTGGGGTTTGTTTTTGTATTGAGTCATAAGAGTTCATTTTTACAGATTTGACAAATCTATACAAATCAAGAATACTATTCTGAAGTCCCCGTTATGCTTCCCTACACTCTAGATGTTAGCTATTTGAATGAGAGGGCATTTCCAATTAGCATTTTTGTACATATTCACTGATGGCATTTGTTATTCTTAGGGTAAATATACAGAGATGCTGTTAGGCTCATTAGTGTCTGGGGCATTAGAAACATTCATTGATTTAATGATTTAAATGACTACATTTAACAGTACTGTAAGATGATGGTGATAATGATGAGTGTACTACGTTCCTGCAGGAGCAGATATCTCGTCTGGAGGTGGAACTGGATGAGGAAAGACAGAATGGGGACCTGCTGATGGACAGAATTGATCGAACTAGAGAACAGGTGAGCATTTCTGACAACACGTTTTTTTTAGAATGTATCAGATGTTTAACACTACTGAAGGAACTGAAAATGGGAATTAGAGTCAGTTATACTCTCACAAATTTAACATGTAAACACATTAAAACACCACACAGGCTGCTCTGTGAATGGGTCTGTCCAGCCTTGTTTTCTGCCAGCGCTGTGTGTGAGAGGGATTTGGATGATGGGATGTTGTATTGTAAGAGGATCTTGCGTAATCGGCTGCTCAGGCAGGCTGTCCCATCATGTAACATTGCCTGTCCAATTTTCTTGCATCAGTTAGGAGCTCTTTCTAATGCAGTGCCTCAGCCAAAATACCCGAGTTGCCAGGCTTCTCAGGCTTCACTCTACCTCCATTTATGAGACAGAGGATTCGGGAATCCCAGAGCAGAGGTTTTATTGTTTGAATGTTTGCACGCCACCTACTCTCCTTCTTTTGAATCTGAAATTCAGATAAAGTTCAACTGCTGAGGATTTTTTGGAACAGTGTCATGTAAATTCATTCGAAGTTTAGTACTTGGTAGCTTGGTACTTTTAGGAGCATAGAAAATGTGTGTGTGTGTGTGTGTGTGTGTGTGTGTGTGTGCAAGGAAAGTTCTGTTTATTTTCAGCTTCATACATCACATGGGAAGGGCATGTTTACACCCTAAACTTTTGCCCTGTTTCAGCCTCATATGGTTTTTCTTGCTTATTGTTTTTGGAGAAACACCTTTTCCCATGACATAATCAGGTCCATAGACACTTACACACCTGTAGAGAGGCATTTATTGTGGCTAAGATGTGCCAAATCTGGATCCGAGTTGAGCTAATGATGAATAGATGAGGGAATGCAGTAGCATAGATGGTCTGGAATTAGAGAATGGAGCCCAAAAAAATGACACAATGGTGCTCCGAGAGGCCAGGGTGAGTTTCCGTGGAAACGGTGGAGCGCTGTAAAGGTTTAGAGGGAAGTAGATTAAGGGAATGAGGGGCATTAAAGAGGCAGTGGGGGTGGGTTGGGGGGGGCATCAGGATGAGCACACCTGAGACCCATGGCACCAGGTGCAAAATGGGAATGTCTAAATGAGAGTAATCTCCTGCTCTTCTCTCTCTCTCTCCCTCCCTCTGATGAGTTTCCACATGTGTGTGTGTGTGTGTGTATTAGTGTGCTGTGCTCTGCTGAGTCGGCGCCCCGCAGCGCAGGGCAATACACGCACCCCATCGCTCACCGCTGAGCCTTGCTGTCACACACTAATTGGCATAAAATATCATCCTCCATTACTGCCTCATGCCAGCAGATAGTCGTCCTCTCGTTGTTTCCCTATCAATCTCCCTCTCATAATGTTTTATTCCCTCTGTCTGCATCACTCACTGCACTCCTGTACTGTTCAGCTGGACAGGCACGGCTGTTTCCTCTTTATCATATAGCACAGCTGTAGGGTTCATTTTATATTTGTACAGGATATTTATTTATATATAATTACTGATTTCGTTTCTCATCTATAAAAATGAACTTGCCGTAAAATTGATTATTTGGTAAAATGTACACAATTGGAAGTCTGCCTCACCTAAAATGTTTTTCATTAAAGCATACCCAAATGTTCATATACTTAACAACGTTGTTTAGCTACTGTATGTCATGCCCAAATTGACAAATTTCAAGTTCAAAATGAGCTATATTATCATTCACATAACTCCATAATGGGCATGATGATGCCAAAAAGATGATTCTGTTCATCAGAGATGTCTGCTCCTTTAATGTGGTGAAGTTTTAATTGTGATTATAAACTACATTAAGTCATACTGTGTCCTGAATCCATCAGAACATCTGTGTGACATTACTGATAAACTGGGTGAGCAGATGTGATACAGATATGTACAGATTTTGGGTGAGGTAAACTTGATCAGAAAATAGTGTGAATCTGACGTCAAACCATCTAAGCCATTCTTCCACTTTTAGACGTTCTTTTAAATACTACATATGCTTAAGTAATCATTGTGATTTATAGTTTAATAAGCAGTAGCATTGTGGGATCTGTGACTCAGCTCTACAGAGTCCAAGGGTTAGTCTTTAGTGATTACTCTTCATGCTTTGAGAGGTCCATCCAGGTGAGGAATGATGGAGGCGTAAGAGCACTGCAGACAGTGTTATCCCGGCGATCGGCGTTTCAGACACTTTGGCTGTTTCACGGAAGTTCACGTAGGGGAAGTGTGTTTCAGAATGTAGCCTGGCAAGAATTTCTAAGAGCAGTTCAGTTGAAACCTGACCTTTTCTCTTCAACTGAAAAATGAAAATTGCTGAGAATGTTCCAGTCATTATCCAGTACTGTGCAGTAGTCTTAGGCACATGCAAAGAAATGCTGTAGAGCAAAGATGCCTTCAAATATAATTAAATAAAATGTTTCTACATTAAAAAAAAGTACTATAAAGAGCAGTAACAAGTAATAAAAGAAACAAAGCCGCTATTTACGACGCTTTGCTTTAAAAAAAATTATTAGTAGTCTCCAGTGCAGTTTGTGTAGTTTTATAAGGAAATGAGCTGTAAGTTTTATTCAGCATCTTGCAGAAGCAGCCACGGTTCTTCTGCAAGATTTTGACTGTCTCACATGCTTCTTATTTTTGCAGCGAATCCTAGCAGCCTTCATTATATTTTTTGTCTGAAAAGTGTCTCTTACATAATTACATAATACGCTGCTTTCTTTACTGACATGCAGCATTTCATTTTGTGCTGGAAAACTTTGTTTGGAAATCTAAAATGCTTTTTGTACTGACTCGATCATGTAGAAGGCATAAAATAAAAAAATCTATAGCAAAGTTTGTAATAAAACAGATAGGGTGCCTAAAACTTTTGCACAGCACTGTACAATACATACGCCCTGGCGTCAGCTCTAAAGTGTCAACGTGCAACTGCCTGAGATGTTTCCTGTGTATCATTTGTTTACAGTGCAATATGTTTGCGGTGTTTGATTGTGGTGTGTGTCTGATGGTGGTGTGATGGTGTGTGACAGATGGAGCATTTGAGGAGTGAGCTGCTGCAAGAGAGAGCCAGCAAACAAGACTTGGAGTGTGATAAGCTTGCCTTGGACAGACAGGTAAACATGAAAAGCCTCTTTCATGCTATAGAGCACAGCGATTCCCAGGGGGGTTACAGAAAGCCCCATTCATTTTACATTCGCGTTATATGAGAGTTAATTTCCGAGCACTCTTACATAGGTAAACTTAATATTCGACAGGATTCTCCAGAGATCAGTACCTGGACTAAACTTGAGTTGAAAAAAATTTCACACTTAACCAAACATATCAAATCTCTGTACAAATGGAAATGGAAGTCATATTTTATTTATCATCTTATTATGATTATTCTAGTTTTTTTTTTTTGCTATATACTTATAGATTTTTCTTTTATCTCTGATTTAATTTACAACGCTTAGCATGGATATAAACATGATGTTAGCTTTTGCTGAGTACTGACCTTACACTGTTGTTGTTAGAATAAGGACCTGAAGAGCAGAATATCTCATCTGGAGAGCTCACAGAAGTCTACTAAAGAGGGGCTAGTGGCCCAGCTAGAGAGCCGTATCCAGGAACTGGAGGAGAGACTGGAAGCAGAAGAAAGGTTGGAAGATACAGTATCATAGCTATAACAATAGAAAAAAATCAGGATGCAGTATAATTACCTGTGTAATGTTTTCATTTGGACAGGGACCGTGCAAACCTGCAGCTGGTGAACCGTAGGTTGGAGCGTAAAGTGAAGGAGATGGTGATGCAGATGGATGACGAGCAGCATTCGCTACAGGATCAGAAGGATCAGGTGAAGACAACAAACCTACCCTCGCATCACACCAGTCTCTCGGAGTCTTTTGTTATTGTAGGATTGAGTGGGTGTGCGTGCATGAGAAGGGTTAATTCAGTCGTGGTGTACAGGGGTTGATCTTATGTGGCACTGTGTGTGCAGCTGAACCTGCGTCTGAAGGCTCTGAAGAGGCAGATGGATGAGGCAGAGGAGGAGATCGACCGACTGGAGCACAGCAAGAAGAAACTACAGAGGGACCTGGAGGAGCAGCAGGAGGCCAACGAGCAGCTCCAGAATCAGCTCAAAGCATTACGCAATGAGATGAGGTAACCAGAAATGCATCGAAAAGAGGTGGCTTTTAAATAAGCTCTACTTTTAGAAGTGGATTTAAGGACGATATTTTTTTTTTATCTTACTTGACTAAATTTGCAAAGACAGAGATGTACTTTAACCACATTACACAAATTTCAATCAATGTAATGTAATAATCTCCTGATGAATATGTAGAAGCAGTATAACCCATCCAGCTGATAGGTTAACTGAAGCAGGCCTGCTGTTGCTCCTGGAAAAATGAATTTACTTTAAATACATTTTCTACTGTCACTGATCCTGGATCAATTTAAAACACCAATGAGATGAAGCCATTTGTACAGTGCTGTGGAAAAGTATTTCTTCTGTTTATGTGTATATCTCATATACATACATACGTATACAAGATAAAACAAAGGCAACTTGAGTAAACACAAAATACAGGTTTTCAATGATAGTTATTTATTGAAGCAGAAGAGTTGGCCTAATTACTGCAAACCCTGTTCAATCAAATCAACACTTAAATAGAACTTTTTCAACAGCATGAAGTTGGTTAAAAGGTCTTACTGAGTAACACACAAAGTTGAAAGAAATTCCAGGAATGATGAGGAAGAAGGTGATTGAAATACGTCAGTCTGGGAAAGGGTTACAAAGCTATTTCAAAGGCTCTGGAACTCAAAAGAACCACAGTGAGAGCCATTATTTCCAAATGGAAAAACACAGCACAGTAGTGAACCTTCCCAGAAATGGCTGACCTTCATCAAAGGACATCAAAGGACCTACAGGCCTCTCTTCCATCAGTAAAGGTCACTGTTCATGGCTCCACTATCAGAAAGAGACTGAGCAATATACCAGCATTACCAGCCGATACCAACAAAAAAAAAACAGTGGGTCAGATATTAGAGGGGAAAAAGAATGGAACAAATGGAAAAAAATTTTTTTTTTGTAACTGTAAATGTTTACATGTAAAGAAACTTTGTTGTTTGTTTGTTTTTTGTTAGGATTGATTTGTATTCTATTTGTACTTTTTACTTTACAATATTCATTATACAGTGCTGTGAAAACGTATTTGCCCCATCCTGATTTCTTCTGTTTTTGTGTACATCTCATACTAAACTGTTTCAGAGATTAAAACAAAATCTAAGATAAAACAAAGGCAACCTGAGTAAACACAAAATACAGGTTTTAATTGATAATGTTATTTATTGAAGCAAAAAAAGTTATCTAATACCAACTGGGCCTGTGTGAAAATGTATTTGCCCCCATAGTTACTAATTCCCCAAATCTATGAATCTAGCTTGACCAGACACAACCAGGTCTGATTACTGCAAACCCTGTTCAATCAAACCAACACTTAAATAGAACTTTCTCAACAACATGAAGTTGGTTAAAAGGTCTTACTGAGTAACACACTATGCCAAAATTGAAAGAAATTCCAGAAATTATGAGGAAGAAGGTGATTGAAATACGTCAGTCTGGGAACGGTTACAAAGCTATTTCAAAGGCTCTGGACTCCAAAGAACCACAGTGAGAGCCGTTATCTCCAAATGGAAAAACTCGGCACAGTTGTGAACCTTCCCAGAAGTGGCTGACCTTCATCAAAGGACATCAAAGGACCTACAGGCCTCTCTTCCATCAGTAAAGGTCACTGTTCATGACTCCACTATCAGAAAGACACTGAGCAAAAATGGCATCATGGAAGAGTGGTGAGGTGAAAACCACTGCTAACCCAGAAGAACATTAAGACTTATCTGAATTTTGCCAAAACGCACCTTGATGATCCTCAAACCTTTTAGGAGAATGTTCTGTGGATAGATGAGTTGAAAGTGGAACTATTTGGAAGACGGGTCCTGTTACATCTGGCGTAAACCAAACCCAGAATTCCACAAAAAGAACATCATACCTCCAGTGAAGCATGGTGGTGGAAGTGTGATGGTGTGGGGATGCTTTGCTGCTTCAGGACCTGGGCAATTTGCAATAATTGAGGGAAACATGAATGCTCTCTACCAGAAAATCCTAAAGGAGAATGTCTGGTCTTCAGTCTGTAAGTTGAAACTCAAGCATAACTGGATTGTGCAGCAAGACAATGATCCAAAGCACAGGAGTAAATCCTAGTCCTAGAAGTAAGTGAAAGAATGATCTACAGTTATCGGAAGTGTTCGGTTGCAGTTATTGCTGCTAAAGCTGGCACAAGCAGATTTTACGTTTAAGGGGACAATTAGTTTTTCACATTGGTGATAGGTCTTGGATAACTTTTTTTGCTTCAATTAAAAAATAACTAAATAAAAACTGTATTCTGTGTTTACTCAGGTTGCCTTTGTTTTATGTTGTATTTCGCTTTAAGATCTAAAACTATTTCATATGAGATCTACACAAAATTAGAAGAAATCAGGATGGGGCAAATACTTTTTCACAGAACTGTACTTCATGACAAATGCTGCTTCAGCACACAGCACTGCTTGGTGAGAAAGTAAACCGTAACAGTGTTAAAGATGGCTACCCGTGATAAAAAAAAAGTTAGCAGAACATGAAAGCTGACCTTAGCAGTGCCTCTGTTTCCTCCCAAAGACGAAAGAGCAGCTCGGCTCCCCTCATTAACAACATGGATGAGGATGAAGATGATGATGATGATGACATCAGCACTGACGGAGAGACCTACTTCAGCTCGTCGTCAGGGTATAAACGCTCCAGCAGCCAGGACGCTATCATCAACACATTCTCTCTCTGAGTGAGGACTGAGAAGGTTTATTCTACAGCTCCTGTGTTTTTAATGTAATGTAATGTAATGTAATGTAATGTAAGTGCATTTATACCATATCAAACTGCATCCTTTTGAAGCTGTGCCTATTAAATCAACAACGTTAAGGTCAAATGTTGGATGATGATGATGATGATGATGATGAGAAGGATGATTTAAAGTGTGAAATTCTGTAATTTATTAATCAGTGGGAATATGAAGCAATGAAATATTGAAGGAAATTGAAATACCACTGAACTTTTAAATCTACATGGGTTTATATTACTCTTTTTATACATATATCAAGTGTATCCAACAGACAGTTCCTTGTTCTTATACAACTATATTTTGTTGTTGTTGTTTTTTTATAAAACAGTTTTAATGTTACTTCTCTCTCTGAATGGAAATGTCTTATGCTGCTCTGCCTCTTTTGTCCTTTTTTTTGCTTTGTTCCTTATTAATTTCCCCTTTAACCTCTGATCTCCAGTGCACACTCATGAAAAGTGTAAAATAATAAAAGCCCATGATGTGAACTGAGGTTTCAACACATCGTGTTATGAAGTGGGAACCAGGTTTGTTCCTGAGGCTGAAAAAAAAAAAACAGTGTTATGACTGTAATATAAACATCTCGACTCATATCTCACACGTTGGTTTTCATATTCGACTCCTTTTGTATTTATCTGTATCTATGGGAGCTTAAAATCCACATTTGTGTTAAAGCAGAGGATATGTTTAGTGATTTATTTGTTTGAATCATTTATCAAGTCAGTTCAAACAGCTGATACGATAGTCCCCTTCTCAGTCAAGCTAGTTGTGCGCGCGCGCGTGTGTGTGTGTGGTTGGGGGGGGGGGGGGGGGGTATGTGTGATAAATATGAAACTATGGAGTGGTTGTACATTATGAAGCACAGTACCCACCTCTTATTCATAAGCAAGAACAGAGAGAAAGAGAAACAAACAGAAAGCCTCAGATTGATAGCTCGGGTGTGCAGCTGGGAACAATGCTGTTATGTTTGGAACAGTGAAGGAATGTCAGAGACTCAGAGTAGTTTTCATCTTCATGAGTAATCACTGTGATTTATTAATTTAGCCTAGAGCTCCACTAGTTCATTCAGCTTCTTAGGTCTTTGTGGGGTGAGTAGGTGTTGGAATAGAGAAAACACAACCCTCAGTATTGCTGTGGCCCTGTAGGACTGGAGTCTGACACTCCCGGTTTAAACAATGATGGACTGGAATGAACTTGAACAAACTTTATCCCTGAGCAGTATAAATTCTTCTGTTTGATCTGGCTTGACTGTGGTCCACTATACATATCTACTGCTAAAGCACTAACGTGATTTATTATGGGAGTCATCCTCTGTCAGTTTTATTACATATTTCTGTGTTGACAATCGGCTTTTTTTTTTTTTTTTTTTTTTGCAATACACTGATTATTTGCACTGTACATTGTATCAAGCCGTTTATTTTTTACTTCTGAGGCCTAAAGGAACATTCTGTGTAAAATCCCTAATTTGTGACTCCTCTGTGTGAAGGAATTTGCCCAGCGCTCTATACATTTCACTCTGTAGTTGAGTTGAGTAACTCACACCTTGCTTTTTTTACTCTGTAAAGCATTGCTTTGCATAAAGCCAGTTAGGTATGGGGCCAGTATTTCATTCTTGCTCATCTATTAGAGTGTGATAAATGCTGGCCACATTCCTCCACGTTAAGAATTCAAGGAATCACATCTTATGTAATAGATTTTGTTTGAATTGTACCATCTATGATGATCGTTTAATGGAACAAAATACTGTTAGTCTTAATGGGGAGGAAAACGGAATGAATCCTGCCACTACCTCTATGTATGCATTTATAATTTGTAGACTAAAAACAGGAAAAAGGAAATAAATCTACAAATAGTTAATCACAGTTCTGTGTCTGGTTATATTTGATGTTTTATTAAGCCACACACTGGCAAATTATTGCTTCTTTTACATTATAAGTGTACATAATACCCATATACTATACAGTGGTGCTTGAGAGTTTATGAACCCTTTAGATCTATATTTCTGCATAAATTACTTAAAACATCATCAGATTTTACAAAAGTACACAATGAGAAGCGGGTTAAACAAATGAGACAAAAATATTATACTTGGCTATTTATTTATTGAGGAAAATGATCCAATATTACATATATGTGAGTGGCAAAGGTATGTGAATTGGATCATTTCCCTCAATAAATAAATTACCACATATAACATTTTTGTCCTATTTGTTTAATTGGGTTCTCGTCTACTTGTGTGAAAATCTGGTAATGTTTTAGGTCACATTGAGGCAGATATATAGAAATTGCTAAAGGGTTCACAACCTTTCAAGCACCAGTGTACCTACCCTGCAGGTGAACTTTGGTGTTTCAGGCCCATCAGTGAGAAGGGATCAGTGTAGCATCACCAGTGACCAGATATGTGGATCGTACACAGCAGTTACACTGACCTGGCAGTAACGTGGAATTGTGTGTGGTGCTGGTTCATGTGCATCAAGTGCAGCAATGTTAGTGAAGCTTGACTTTTTCCACACACAGTGTGTATCAATCATCCTACAGTCCTTCAGTGTTTCAAATACCGAAACAACTGCTGTACCTGATGCACTCATATCACAGCTTTGTGCTCAGAATGAACCACAACCCAAACATTATTTAGTCAGTGGTGGATGGGGAAGAGGCTGAGAAATGGCCAATCAGTGAAGATACGATGTAAGTGTATCTTCAATCTAAGATTATCTGAGAAAATGATTTTTAACTGTAATAATATTTACACCAATGTGAGCAATTTTATTGCAATCCACTTCCCACCAGTTCTGTCTTTCTCCCTCTGTCCCATTTTATGCAGCTGTGTAAACAGTGCTTCATCTTTAAAGTCTGTGTTTTTTTCCCCGCGTCCTAATATTCTTTATATTCCATGTGTGATCTATATTTTGGGTCAGAGAGCCTGAGGCCTGAAACAGACAGAGATAGAGGAAGGATCAGGGAGGGCCAAATGAACCCCTCATGTTCAGCCACATGCTGGAATGCAGGGGGGTGTGTAAGGCGGGACTGCCTTTAGGAACTCTGGTCTCATCCTTTTCTCTCACGCTTTACAGCTGAGAAGAGAAAAAGAAAAGCAGACAGATACACAAGGCATTCTTAACCAGTCAACAAAAGCTCCGACGCTATTGTTCAGGCCTGGGCAGCATGGGTGGTGGATATTTTATACGAACAAAACTCACAACCCTGCTGACGTGGATAAAACATTTCCTACATTTCTGCATGCCCCCACTTCTGAAATTCTAGTCTTCTCACACATATATGTATATAGAGCGAACGACCATGATGGTTCTGTTGATCAGGAAATGCAAGCAAGCATCTGAATAGATTTGCAATACATTCCTAGAGTTGGAAGCAGTGAGATTGTTTCCTGTTTTTTTAAGCTTTCAATATGGTGTCATTATATAGTTCTCTGCTGCCCTCTGGCTGAAAATTAGTAGCATAGCACTTCACTAACAGATTGATTAATCAAAACATATTTGGTTTTTGATAATTTGCAATAGACTAAAGTGGCTAAGAAGTAAATGGGAGTGTTTCTCACTCAAAATCTCTGTAAAACACTCAAATTTTCACATAGCTATTGCCAAGTGTGTTCAAAACTAAGTATATGAGCTTTTGAATGTTATTTTAAACTTCCATCTTGCAATTCTGCCAATGGCAAGAGGTGGGGCTCTCATAAATACAATAAATATGACCACCAAGGCCAAAGGTGTCTTGAGCAGAATGTTGACAATCTATGAAAAGGAAATAAGTGATTCTAGGTGTCCAAGATGGCTGCCTCCATGTTACAGCATTCAGCAACATGGTAAAACTTTGTCCGTTTTTATTATTTGACCTACTACTAAGTAGAAAACTCTCTAGCTGATTCATTGCCACATTGATGAAAGAAAGTGTGTCTCTCAGTGCATGGACATGTTTCTGATGAACAATCAAATGAATCTCGATGGAATGCAGTGGCCCCAAACATGTGGGCTTTAGAGCTGATCTGTCTGTCAGCAGTGTGAATGGAAAGAGAAAAGCAGAACTGCAGGACATCACTATTCTTCTGTCTTCCATGCATTGTGTCTGAAAGCTGCTATTCATTTCACTGCTGGCAGAGTGTGAAGTGTGTCTCAGCTCTCAGTGTGAGTTATGTTCCCTTTCTCTGCTTCATGACAGACACAATGAGGAAGGAAACACCATGACGATGTCTTGACTCCTTCTCCTCACCTCTGTCTTATGCCTCTCCTTCTTTTAATTGTTTAATTTTTACTGTGGATTTTCACCTTTCTTGGACTGTCTGACGGTCTCTCTGCCTGTCTCACTGTCTCAGCTCTCTCTCTCTCTCTCTCTCTCTCTCTCTCTTTGCTTACCCTCCCCATCTGCCTACATTTGCCTCAGACTTTTCCTCTTTATTTTTCATTTTCTTTTTCCATATTTCCTCTTTATTTTCCATTGTCCTTGATCTGACTCTACTAAAGGAGAATGTTTGCTTCCTTATAACTACTTAACCTTTATGTAGTACAGGGTGTAGCTATTTGTGCCAAGTTTTTTCTGAATTTGCGCTTGCCTTCTCTGTTGAGCTACTGGAAAAATGTCACTCACATAATTCTTTAACATTTATTCACACTGAATATTAACTGTCAGTCAGTATTGCAGTATTACAGAATCACGATTACTACCTTAGATCAAATGAAAAGTTACATAATAGCAATTACTTAAGGAAAAATATTAACCAAATGACTGAAATCTTGAACTTATTAACTCTTTTAAAGTCAGGTGAACTTACTTATAAACAGTCCTAGCATCAACTGTAGGTACAAAAAAATCTTGTGTGCTATAAAAGTGATTTAGGTCTGGTGATTTCCCAGCAAAATATAAAGTCAGAAATATCAATTATTATTATTAATACACTAATTGTCATTAAAACTAGAGATGGCACTGACCCAGGATGAATATAAGGCCGATACCAGCAAAAAAAACCCAGTGGGTCAGATATTAGAGGGTAAAAAGAATGGAACAAATGGAAAAGATTTGCACTGGTTTGGAAAAGTTTTTTTTTTTGTAACTGTAAATGTTTACATGTAAAGAGACTTTGTTGTTTGTTTGTTTGTTTGTTTTTTGTTAGGATTGATTTGTACTCTATTTGTACTTTTTACTTTACAATATTCATTATACAGCGCTGTGAAAACGTATTTGCCCCATCCTGATTTCTTCTGTTTTTGTGTACATCTCATACTAAACTGTTTCAGAGATTAAAACAAAATCTAAGATAAAACAAAGGCAACCTGAGTAAACACAAAATACAGGTTTTAATTGATAATGTTATTTATTGAAGCAAAAAAAGTTATCTAATACCAACTGGGCCTGTGTGAAAATGTATTTGCCCCCATAGTTACTAATTCCCCAAATCTATGAATCTAGCTTGACCAGACACAACCAGATCTGATTCCTGCAAACCCTGTTCAATCAAACCAACACTTAAATAGAACTTTCTCAACAGCATGAAGTTTATTAAAAGGTCTTACTGAGTAACACACTATGCCAAAATTGAAAGAAATTCCAGAAATGATGAGGAAGAAGGTGATTGAAATACGTCAGTCTGGGAAGGGCTACAAAGCTATTTCAAAGGCTCTGGACTCCAAAGAACCACAGTGAGAGCCATTATCTCCAAATGGAAAAACTCGGCACAGTTGTGAACCTTCCCAGAAGTGGCCGACCTTCCAAAATTCCTCCAAGAGCACAGCAACTACTCATCCAGGAAGTCACAAAAGAGCCAAGGACAACATCAAAGGAACTACAGGGCTCTTGTGCATCAATAAAGGCCCCTGTTCATGGCTCCACTATCAGAAAGACACTCTGTAAAAAAGGCATCCATGGAAGAGTGGTGAGGTGAAAACCACTGCTAACCCAGAAGAACATTAAGGCTTATCTGAATTTTGCCAAAACACACCTTGATGATCCTTAAACCTTTTGGGAGAATGTTCTGTGGACTGATGAGTCGAGAGTGGAACTGTTTGGAAGACAGGTGTTCCATTACATCTGCCATAAACTAAACACAGAATTCCACAAAAAGAACATCATACCTACAGAGAAACGTGGTGGAAGTGAGATGGTGTAGATATGCTTTGCTGCTTCAGGGCCTGGGCAATTTGCAATAATTGAGGGAAACATGAATTCTGCTCTCTGCCAGAAAATCCTAAAGGAGAGTGTTTGGTCTTGTCCGTAAGTTGAAACTCAAGCATAACTGGATTATACAGCAAGAGCTTTAAAATGAGTTTTTCTGGGTTTTAACCAAAACTGATCAATTATGAATGTTCAAAACTTGACTGGCAGTGTACAGTATTTATACTGAGCTCTGAAGTAAAATGACCTTCTGAAATATTGAAGGAAGTTTTTTTTTAAAAAAAAAGTTGTTATCAACAAGAAAGAATGTCTAGCATTTGATGTAGCACCCTGCTGAATGCCTCAAGGCCGTGTGCAATTTCATGGTCAAACGTCACATAAGGAACTGTGTTTTTCTCTCTCTGTGTGTACAGTATTTCTATGAAACAGCCAGCAGTGTGACACTCCAAAAAAGAAAACTTCATAGCCCATTTGAGGCAAGAGAGAAAAGAACTGTCATATTATTTAAACACTAAAACTCTACTGTGAATGTACACCTGGACAAACAGAGTTAGTAAAAACAGCAGGTGAACATTTCTAGCAAATTCCACATGCTCCCACATGGAGAAGATGTGATGAGACAATACAGGCAACAACCTTAAGAAAACAGGATGCTGAATATGTTATGTGTTGGCATTTACCCCACTGGTATTTAGTTGTTACTGTGTACAGGACTAGGAGAATCACATAAGTGTTACATTAATGGTGTTGTTGATCAAAGGTGTGCTCAGCTGAAGAAGTTTTTGCAGTGTTCATCTGTTTTGCCTGTCTCATAGCTGAGCTCTGATGTCTATGAGCTGTGTTTCTGGGAATCTTGCTCTTCCAGTATGTGAAGGGAACGGAAAAATAAACCACCCCCAGTTTAAACAATGTGATGACACAGATGGTAAACATGCTGGCAGTAGGTAAGAATTTCCAAGTGCAGTTGGCCTATAAGGTGGGCAACTCCATCCAGCCACAGGGTTAATGTTACTTTGTGCATCTTCTTTAAGCATATATTTATAATGCAAATTATTGTGCATGTGTTGTTCCTCGAAAATCTTTTGTAGCTGTTACTAGCTGTGACTTGCTAGCATCCATATGAGAGGGAGAACGCCAGTATTTATGTGTATCCTGATTTTGCTAAGTGACAAAAATGGAGCGTAAATGAAATTTGATCATCCAGTTGCAATATTGATATTATCCCTACAATAGTTCACAAAAGGTTTCTAAACTTGCTAGTGAACATTGCTACTGGATTCAATGACGCAATATAAAAGCAATATAAAAGTTAGTGTACTTACTGAGCTTGAAGTTTATATAATAATTTACCAGAGAAGAAAAAAAAAACTTAAGTAATTGTACTTTGTGACCATACCTAAGTATAGTTTTAGAGGGTTGGCATTTACCTGAGTGTAATCAAAAATCCATACAGTATATATATTAATACAGTACTCTTATTCGTTTACCTTATTCAGTTTTTCCATGATGAAGCTATAAGAAATGTATGAACACAAACTCCACCCCTATTGTGACACCATGTTCAAAAGAAGAACATGCCATGACTTCTAATTTAAATTAAAATCCTTACTTTTTAGTAGAGATACACCGATGTATTGGCCGATAATCTGTATTAACCGATAATCAGTATCTGCTGATAAAGGCTATTTTTCCCCGCTATCGGCTATCGGCCGGTAGTTTAAAAACAACTTATGGTCAGGGCCGATTATATCCTGTCAATCAAAAGAGGCCAGGAAAACACATAGATTTTGTGCTGTGTGTAAAGATTGTGTCTCTTGTGTAGAATGATGACAAAACTGCCGTTTGTAATCTCTGTAATCTCTGCAATGCTAAAAATTTACACTGGAAGTGAGCAGCCATTAAGCAGAAATCCCCCCCCCCCCCACCTCCTCTGGTACTGCTTCACCTGTGGCCCCTGCAGGTGTGGAGCAACAGCCTTCTGCTAGATCCAGTCCATCAACATCATCGGCGGATCGTAGTGACTCACAGTTGTGTGTGTGCCCTCTGACGGTGGACTTCACCAGCCTTTTTGACGGCAGGCGTTGGGGAATGTTCCCTCTTGTTGGGAGGTGGTAATAACTGATGCATCCCTCAAGGGTTGGGGAGCAGTTTGGAACCACAGGGGTGTCGGTGGCGAATGGTCAACGGAGCGGTCTATGGATCACATCAAGCTGCTGGAGATGTGTGCAGTTTTTCTAGCCCTGAGACACTTCCTACACTTCCTATTAGAAGGTTAGAAGGTACCGGAGTTGTCCTCTGTCCAATCCAACTTTCCTTCCTAAAGTGCTCCTCCACCAGTTCGTTAATCAGTCCATCAAGCTGTGTTCCTTCCATCTTAAGCAGTGTTCTCTGCACCTATGCCCCATACTTCAAAATTCAGATGAGCCTTAATGTTTTTCTGGGTTGGCATTGGTTTTCGCCTCGCCACTCTTCATGTCATTTTTGGCCAATGTTTTTCTGATAGTGGAGAGTAGTTGCTGTGCTCTTGGAAGAAGTTTGGAAGGTCGGCCACTTCTGGGAAGGCTCACTATTGTGCTGAGTTTTTCCATTTGGAGATAATGGCTCTCACTGCGGTTCTTTGGAGTCCCAGAGCCTTTGAAATAGCTTTGTAACCCTTCCCAGACTGATGCATTTCAATCTCTTTCCTCATCATTTCTGGAATTTCTTTCAATTTTAGCATAGTCTATTACTGGGTAAGACCTTTTAACCAACTTCATACTGTTGAAAGTTTTATTTAAGTGTTGATTTCATTGAACAAAGTTTGCAGTAACCAGGCCTGGTTGCGTCTAGTCATACATTTGGGGAATTAGTAACTAATGGCTAAAATACAATGGCTAATACAGCAGGCATAGCATACTCTCTGTTGCATTGAGGCAGCCTTTCTTTGCTGATTCAAGTACAGATTCAATAACTGAGTTAAAGAAATCTATAATAGAAGAAATACTTTTCACAGCACTGTAGTTTAACTTCCTACAAGCCATTTCCTTTACATGTTCATGCTGCTGCAAAGGACTACTAACAGTGTTTACAATGTCAGTGCTACTTTGCAACCAGGATCAGTGCTTTATTGTATAGTCTATTGTCTGAATTGTAGTTAATGACTTTTTACTGTCTGTCTCTGTGCTCATTGTCCTCTTGATAGATATTGCTTCATGTGTATCAGTGGGATTCTGAGGGAACTATATTTCATTCCTAACATTACATTTGTCTGTAATATGAGCAATGGCAGTAAAGCCTACTTGACAGGATTTTATTGTGAACACATTTTAATTGTCAATTTTCAGCTGTTTTCATGTTTATCTGAGTAAAATGTTGATTTGCAACAGCTCATACTTTCACATAAATGTAATTTTCTCTACTTTTTACACTCCATTTACTCACCACTAGCTTGTTTGCTAGCAACCCTGGCTACAGATATTAAATGCAAAGTACAGTAGTTTACCTAGTGTTAGTTATCTTGGGAGCAAACATGTATAGCTTCTAAATGTCACATCTATAGTAATTAAGGTAATACTTAATTAACTGACTAGCTCAACTAATATGGCAAAATGATTGTAGATAATTATTACCACCAGTATTTTATGCTAAACAGTATATTACACCAAAGAACAGAAATGTAACCACAATAGGAAAACACTATACAATACTATTCCATAACTCATTGGTAACTATGCAGGAACTAAGCAGGAATAGTTCTATATTAACAGTTACGTTACACCTATTAACTATTAGGAGCTACTAGGTAATTACTCAGTATGTTAGTAGGATTTCACTATGAACTAAGCATTATTTGCTGAGTCTAACCGCTCTTTTATATTAATTTGACACAGCTGCTTTGTACCATTATAACAATTATTAGAATTATTAGAATAGATTAAGGTGTATTAGCTAGTAGATCTTCCCAAGGAAGGCAATACTTAGCAATACATGCCTATATGTACATGGAACAACCATTTTTAGCAACCGTACTATATTTTCTTCATTTTCAGCAACCATCACTGTGTTTCAGTGGCACATTGTGTTAGCTAATCTTACATGATCATGTTAAAAGGCTAATTCATCATTACAATACCCTTGTGCAATTATGTTAGCATTGTTGAAAATTATTGTGCTGTTTAAGGAAGCAATAAAACTGGCCATCTTTGGACTACTAGAGTATCTGGAGCATAAGCATTTGGGGGTTCTATTATGGTCTCACAATGACCAGAAAGAAAGAGCTTTCTTCAGAAATCTGTCTGTCTATTGAGAAATGAAGGTTATTCCATGAGACATTGGCAAGAAATGTCTTGAGAATGTCTTGACAATGACTTGACAATGTCTTGACATTGGCCATCTTGACAATGTCTTGACATTGGCAAGAAATGTCTGGGGCCTACTCCCTTCACAGAACAGCGCAAATTGGCTCTAACCACTAGAAGAAGGAGTAGTAGGCCCCAGTGCACAACTATGCAGGAGGTATAAATACATCAGAGCCTCTAGTTTGAGAAACAGTGCTTCACAGGTCCTCAGTTAGCAGCTTTATTAAATAATACCCGCTAAACAATGTCTCATCTTCCAGTTTCCCAGTGAAGAGGCGACTCTGGGATGCTGGCCTTCTAGGCAAAATTGAGAAAAAAGCCATATCTGTGACCGATCAATAAAAAGTTAAAATGGGCAAAAGAACACAGACAGTGGACAGAGGATGATTGGGAAAAAGTGTTATGAACAGACGAATTTAGGTTTGAGGTGTGCGGATCACAGGGAAGAACATTTGTAAGGCACAGAACAAATGAAAAGATGCTGGAGTAGTGCTTGATGCCATCTGTCAAGCATAGTGGAGGAAAAGTGATGGTCTGGGATGTGTTGGTGAAGTGGGAAATTTAAGGAATCTTGAACAAGGAAGGCTATCACTCTTTCTTGCAAAGCCATGCTACATTATACCCTGTGGATGGCGCTTGATGGGGTCAGGTTCATCCTACAACAGGACAATAACCCAAAGCACTGCTCCAAATTATGCAAAACCACTTTAGGGAAGAAGCAGACAGATGGTATTGTGTGTAATGGACTTTCCAGCGCAACCACTGGATCTCAACCCTATTGAGCTGTTATGGGAGCAACTTGACCAGATGGTATGAAAAAAGTGCTCATCAAGCCAGTCCAACTTGTGGGAGGTACTTCAGGAAGCATAGAGTGGGATATTGATGCAGATTATCTCAAGAAACTGACAGCTAGAATGCCAATGGTCTGCAAGGCTGTTATTGCTGCAAATAAAGGTTTCTTTAATGAAAACAAAGTTTAAAGCACTAAATTGTTATTTCAGGTAGAAATCATCATTTCTATCCTTGTCAGTGTCTTCACTATATGCATTAACAGATTATTAGTGAGGTTAGTCAGTGGGTTAGTAGGATTAACCACAAATCTTTTTACAATGCATAAAATAGCTTTCTGGGTTTGTGTGTGTGTGTGTGTGTGTGTGTGTGTGTGTGTGTGTGTGTGTGTGTATAAGTGCCAGCTCAAACAAAACCACATGTTAGACTTCAACTTCGGTTGAGAAAACAGTTGAGAGTCTTTCCTGTGAGATTCATGTTGTGGTATCATCAACAGTGAGGCAACTAGGATTGGTGCTTATCTTGACCTCATGGCTCTAACTACTCTGAGGGATACAGGAGACTCAGTATACATGGAAAGGAGAACTGAACTGATTAACTGACTTTTGTTGATTTGCAAGATATGTCATTGCGCACTAGATGGCTACTCATTAACTAAATCATTAAACAGAACACTGTGGTGCTGTATAATTATTAACCAGCACAATTACACTTCTCATCACTAGTGGAAATCTCACTTAAAAGCTTTAAAAGGTAGATCAGGTTTGTAGATTAAAAAAGCAGCAAGTGACTTCTGAGCTTTAGTCACTCACTGCTTTTATCACAGGAGAAACAACAACACAGCTCTGTTTATGACACCGTTCATTTGAAACAGTGTACCAATATGATAGATCAGGCTGGTTCTTCAAATCTGGCCCTCAGGGTCCATTGTCCTGCAGAGTCCTCTAATCTCAAACTCACAATTTATACAGCACAATGCTAATATAAATTACATACATATTATTAGATTATTTCTGTGAAAATTTCTGGTTTGTATCTGGTTCCCCAACAGAGATATTCAGCCTGAATTGAACCCCACTTTTTCATCCTTATAAAAGTCTCAGACATGAAATGTTCTTCATGTACAATATACTTACCTAGGTACCCCTAAAAAACTGAGACTCAACCCTTCCCATTATAAAGTGACCCTAAGAGTAATTTGAGCATTACAATTGTATTTAAAATCTAAGTCTAAGGAACATGAATTTTCAAAATGTTTATATATGTACATATACATTGTAATGTGCTATAGAGATCAGTTTTTGCTCCCCAGAGCTAGGACTACCCTGAGCCAAGATATTGAGATTTCTGTAAACAATTGTATAAATTTGTTCTGTGCCATGACACAAAGATGGCCATCATAGTTAAAATATAATTTTTTTAAACTGCGGGTTTTGCAATACCAATACATAGAGATAATCACTCAAAAAAATGAAGAAAAAGTAAAAGCGGTCGAGCAACCAACTTTGCAATTATTGGACCACTTGAGATGGATCGACCCCTATAAACACCATTTTGGAAATGTTTGTTGGCAATCTACCTTATTTGTCAGCCTGTCAGCCAGTTGGTTGATAGCAAACTAGCTAACACAATAAATGGTAAAAAGACAAAGTTAAAGATTGTTATATCATCTAATCCATTCTCATGAGTGACTGTGTATTAGTGACTACTAGGGGCGTAACAAACAGATGATTTGGACCAATACATACAGTTTAAAAGACAATTATTGGAATTGAGTCAAGAATCATAGGTTGAATATTATTGATTATGATTGGTTATAAATGTATTATCAAAAAAGGGACAGAAAACTGGTGTGCAAAAGAAATCACATGTTTAAATTGGCTAGCAAAGTGATTTGCCTATAACTATGGTACTTAAAATAGTCCTTCTCTATGTCATCATCATTCATAAAATTAACGGTAGGCCTACCCCAAATTATAAACAATGTTGGTCACATTGATCAGAGAGTACTAAATTGAATTGTATCAGATCATAGCAGAGTCAGTCGTATGATTAAACCCGTATTGGCTGACTTTTTATTAAGCTACAAGGTTGCCTACTTTTTGTTGCTTATAAAAACAGACCAGTGAAGTTAGAGAAAGTTGAAATTCTACACTTAATAAACCAATACAAGCTGAGAGAAATCCTCTAAACAAGTCTGTTTTTAAAATTCTATTAGTTTCTTTAACCCGATAATAATAAAAAAAAAAAACCTTGCAGTGCACGATTTCACATTTCCTGTGATGTGTGGTTAGTATAGTGTGATTTAGTTTCAGTGTTGGAGTGATGCTCGTTCCCTTTCTGTTGGGTGTGTTGATTGTTTATGCTACAACTATGAAGCAGTAACAACAGGCTGTGAGTCCTGAGCTACACACAAGTGGGTGGAGACCAAACGCAGGAGAAATGTAGAAGGACAGGTCACACCGGACGCACAGCCAACATAGCTGTATCTCACACACACACGCACACACACACACACACGCACAAGCACATTCATTCTCTCTAGTGGCCTCTCGGCTTGTCTCGCCCACTATTTCTCTCTGTGTGTCTATCTCTGGTTAGGAGGAGCCTGTCTGTGTATGCATGTGGGTGTGTGTTGTGCATGCTTGTGTGTGTGAACACACTTTGGACTTTTTCCCCTATGCTGTAGATTGTTTTTTCCTCTGTCCTTTGCACTCTGGAATACTGGCCCGTTTTCTCTCTCCTCTGCTGCTTACCATCCAGAGGAAGGAATTCTAGCACAGGCCTCTTGCTCAAGGGAAACTTTTTTCCCCATCCTGCCTCTTTCACACGCTCACTTCTAAAGTGCTGAGTTGCCCAGAGCGGGTGGAGCAGGTGGCAGCAGTGAGTGGGTGTGAATGTGTGTTTTGTTTTCTGTGGTCTGCGAGAGGGACAGTAATACGGAGACATGCTGCGAAAGGGCACAGCGGGCTCCTCGCTCACTACTACGACCACTTCGGATAAGGGGAGTGAGGTAAGTTAGAGCCTACTGAGAATAAGACACGTCCAGTCTCACTTCCTCTCTCACAATCTCACTCATATCCCTTGTCTTCTATCCTTGACCAGAATGAGTTGATTATTCATTGATTTGTTTGTTTGCTCATCCTTTTCTCTTTGGCTGTATGTTTATCTTTCACACTCTAGGCTATGGTTTAATTTAACACATCATGGTTAATCATTCTCAGAGCTGGTCCCTGTGTTGGCTCTAGTATAAGATTAGCACAGAGAGCAGGCAGTGTAATGAGAGCTGCCAGAGCCCTGTCATGTTTATTTTATCAGTGCCTGCCATTGAATTGTCACCCAGAGAGCTCTTTCCCACAGCTAATCAACACATGGACGCTTGGTTAGTCCCCATAAAAGTCATCTAAAAGACAATGTACAACAACGTTTTATGTACAATACATATGACATTTTATGCAACAAGGAGTGTATATTGGTCAAAGACAGTTAATTTTTATTTAAAAAAAAAAAAAAAAAAACCCTATTAATATGCAGAATTATTACAGGATATACATTCACTGTCCACTTTAACAATTACACTTGTACACCTGCTCATTTATGCAGTAATCTAATCAGCCAATCATGTGGCAGCAGTGCAATTCAGATACAGGTCTAGAGCTTCAGTTAATATTCACATTAAACATCAGAATAGGGAAAAATATGATCTCAGTGACTTTACCTGTGGAATGGATGTCGGTATCAGATGGGCTGTTTTAATAATTTCATAAACTGCTGATCTGCTGATTTTCACACACAAGTGTCTAGATTTTAGAGCTGTGTAAGTTACTCAAAAAAATTAATCCACTACAGATTACTAATTACTAATTTAAAATTGCAATTTGATTACATTACTGATTACTGTATGTTAAAAGCAATCAGATTACTAATCACTTTACTTTCAAGTTACTTTCAAAACCTATCAAACCAATTCATTAAAGCACATGCTCATTACTCATTAACTGACGCAGTTGCCAGGGCGTTAGCTGGATGGTTAATCATCCGGGGCTGGGCCCAGATTCTTCTTCATGGAATTTTTTCCAGCTCAGCTAGTAGCCTAAGTTTTGTCTTATGGATGCTGAGATAACTTAGCCGTCAATGTATGACATGACCAGAAGAAGTTGGATTTATCATCAAACTAGCCTTAGGTGTTGTCACTGTTTGTAGGACAATCAGACCAATCAAATATAACACTTTTCTAACTAGGCTAGTTTGGTGTTGCTAGCCAAGGAGAGTCACAACTAAGCTATCAATGTATGGGTTTAGCTGCTATAGAGCCATGCAGAGTACATTATCTTTCCTTCTGCTCTGCTCATATCATGTTCACGTAAACTGGAATTCATGCAGACATTTACACACCTTGTTTTCCTGCTTAGCATCAAAGGATGTTTTAGTTTCAACCCCTTTAGTGGTTTAAAATAAATATTGGCATGTCTATTTTTCCTCACACTGACTGTGAGCTAGTGTTTGGCAGAATTGAGAGACCGTCAGCCAATAAGACACGAGCGTTTCCATGTATTTTTCTGTAAACCCTGTCTGATTGGTCTCTCCTCTGTTCACTGAAGATATAAAATTACAACACCGCCGTCTTCTTTTACTGACGTTCAGTTACGTACTGACAAACCTCTCCAAGTGGAGAATTATTCGGGGCTAAAGAAAAAATCTTCAGGGCTACAGACCCAGAATGCCCAGGCCAGATTATACCCCTGGCAGGCGTGCAGAACGTGATTTATTATAAAAATGCTTTTACTTAATATTGTTTTCTTAACAATAAATTTGTAATGCAAATGAAGTAATTTTATTGACATCAGTAACTGTAATTAAATTATATAAATTTAAAATGTAATGTGTTATAAGAAAAAGTAATTAGAATACAGTGTAACGCATTACTTTAAACAGAGTTGGGTATAATGCGTTACAGAGTCGTGAAAAAAACAGGATTTTTTGTACTATTCGGTTTAAACTCTAGAGACTGTTGTGTGTGAAAGTTCCAGGAGATCAGCAGTTTATGAAATATTCAAACCTGCTCATCTGGTACCAACAGCATGCCTCGGCAAAATTAGGTCACTTTGTAATTTTATAGTTATTGGCTGTAGGTCATCTGTTGCTACAGTGAGGGAAAAAAGTATTTGATCCCCTGCTGATTTTGTACGAGTTGCCCACTGACAAAGAAATGATCAGTCTATAATTTTAATGGTAGTTGTATTTGAACAGTGAGAGACAGAATAACAACAAAAAAATCCAGAAAAACGCATGTCAAAAATTTTATAAATTAATTTGCATTTTAATGAGGGAAAAAAGTATTTGACCCCCTCTCAATCAGAAAGATTTCTGGCTCCCAGGTGTCTTTTATACAGGTAACGAGCTGAGATTAGGAGCACACTCTTAAAGGGAGTGCTCCTAATATCAGTTTTTACCTGTATAAAAGACACCTGTCCACAGAAGCAATCAATCAATCAGATTCCAAACTCTCCACCATGGCCAAGACCAAAGAGCTCTCCAAGGATGTCAGGGACAAGATTGTAGACCTACACAAGTCTGGAATGGGCTACAAGACCATTGCCAAGCAGCTTGGTGAGAAGGGGACAACAGTTGGTGCGATTATTCGCAAATGGAAGAAGCACAAAAGAACTGTCAGTCTCCGTCAGCCTGGGGCTCCATGCAAGATCTCACCTCGTGGAGTTGCACTGATCATGAGAACCGTGAGGAATCAGCCCAGAACTACACGGGAGGATCTTGTCAATGATCTCAAGGCAGCTGGGACCATAGTCACCAAGAAAACAATTGGTAACACACTACGCCGTGAAGGACTAAAATCCTGCAGCGCGCGCAAGGTCCGCTGCTCAAGAAAGCACATATACATGCCCATTTGAAGTTTGCCAATGAACATCTGAATGATTCAGAGGACAACTGGGTGAAAGTGTTGCGGTCAGATGAGACCAAAATGGAGCTCTTTGGCATCAACTCAACTCGCCGTGTTTGGAGGAGGAGGAATGCTGCCTATGACCCCTGGAACACCATCCCCAACGTCAAACATGGAGGTGGAAACATTATGCTTTGGGGTTTTTTTTCTGCTAAGGGGACAGGACAACTTCACCGCATCAAAGGGACGATGGACAGGGCCATGTACTGTCAAATCTTGGGTGAGAACCTCCTTCCCTCAGCCAGGGCATTGAAAATGGGTCGTGAATGGGTATTCCAGCATGACAATAACCCAAAACACACGGCCAAGGCAACAAAGGAGTGGCTCAAGAAGAAGCACATTAAGGTCCTGGAGTGGCCTAGCCAGTCTCCAGACCTTAATCCCATAGAAAATCTGTGGGGGGAGCTGAAGGTTCGAGTTGCCAAACGTCAGCCTCGAAACCTTAATGACTTGGAGAAGATCTACAAAGAGGAGTGGGACAAAATCCCTCCTGAGATGTGTGCAGACCTGGTGGCCAACTACAAGAAACATCTGACCTCTGTGATTGCCAACAAGGGTTTTGCCACCAAGTACTTAGTCATGTTTTGCAGAGGGGGTCAAATACTTATTTCCCTCATTAAAATGCAAATCAATTTATAACATTTTTGACATGCGTTTTTCTGGATTTTTTTGTTGTTATTCTGTCTCTCACTGTTCAAATACAACTACCATTAAAATTATAGAATGATCATTTCTTTGTCAGTGGGCAAACGTACAAAATCAACAGGGGATCAAATACTTTTTTCCCCCACTGTGTGTAATTTGCTAACACCCTCTACTCCTTCCATCAATGGAAAGGGGCTACTATAGGACCACCACTGAGCTGATATGTTTTGGGTGGAGGATCATTCTCGGCAAAGTGACACTGGCATGGTGCTGGTATAAGTGTGTCGGATGCAGCAGCACTACTGGGGTCATAAACTGACCACTGATTAAATATAGCGGACACATAAATGTTATACATGAATAAATAAAGTTATAGTAAAGTTATAAGTGTTTACCTGCAGTTTATAATTATATATCTTCAAATGCCCTGGTGATATGGCTGGTGTAAATTTAAGATAAACTTTTGTTTTCTTATGAGGCATGACTGAAAATTAAAGTTTAATATGAATTAATCCTAGTAGTGGCTGCTAAAACCAACATTAATTCAGGATTTTTAGTCTCTAGAATGAAAGTAACGTTGTTTATATTCACTCCAGTGTGCACATGGATCTGCTCAATATTTGCATGGTGTGTAATTTGCTTGGACCGTAAGCCAGGGTGTGGCAGTTAGTGCCTGAATATATCGCTAGTAAGCAAAGTAGCAAACAATAGTGCAGTAAATAATAATGACTCCTTTGGTTTAAGGAATTTATAAGGAATATAAGGAGTAAGAAATTAATTATACTACTGTCCTGGGTTTTTTTTTATGAGGCTTACAAGCATGTGGGATTTATCCTTCACAGTGTATTTATTGTGCTCACTAGCCCTTATGTGCCTTATTTTGGCCAAGTTTCCCCATGGTCCCTTCCTTCCTTCCTCTTTGACAAAGTATCTAAAACATGTAAACAATGGTATCACTCCATTCTTATATACTTTCCCTAAACACAAAAGCCATCAAGCTGTTTTGTTTTGTTTTTATATTTGAATGACCCTCTAATGTGCCGCCATCTATCTTCAATAGTAACAATACATGCATATACATGCTTATAATGAGGTTTTCAAACAGAAGAGAGCAGGGGATGGGAGTAGGGCTTACATTGGAATCAGACCAAATCTTATGATCTCTGTTATCAAAATAAGCATCATCTGTTATCTACATGCTCAAGCAATGAATCAGCAGATGACAGTAACATAATATTAAGTCTAGGGCACTTCCAATAACACACGAATCCAAAGAGTACAGTATTCAAATAATGTACCTGTGTGAGGTCATAGTTTCACTGAAACACTGCAGATAATATTCCGATCTGAGATAACATTTTCGGAAAATGAAAATGCTCACTAGACTGACCTTGGTAAATGGCTAGTCATTATGTTTGTGATGTCGTTCTCACTGACCTCTTATTACCCTTGGTGTGTGTGTGTGTGTGTGTGTGTCCATGAAATGTTCAGAGAGGAATCAGGCGTCTCAGATTGACCCTCCGATCTGAGGACATCCCCACTGGACAGAATGAGAAGGCAAAGATTTCTGCACACTCAGTAAGTGTGTTTTTTCTTATCCATCACTAAAATCTGCAAAGATGAGCTGTTATTCTCCTCACATAGTTACATTATTTACAGAAAACCCTGTCCTGTTTACGTCGTGTTTAAAGGAAGATTCCCAACACTTATAATACCCGTGTGCACAGTATGTGTGTGTTATTATATTACATTATATTATAGTTATATTATGTTCATGTTAGAGTTACATTATATACATGTTAGAGTATGATTAATAAAAATGAAATAAAATTATTATTAGTACAACATATAGGGATTAGTACTTGAGAAATTAGAATTAATATATATATATATATATATATATATATATATATATATATATATATATATATATATATATATATATATATATATATATATATATATATATAGTTATTATTGAGTATACAGCTGAGTTGCTGAAGGTGCCGGAAGTATTTTGTTTACAGTTAGACACTGACAAATTAGTGTGTGTTTGAAAGAACATGGCAGTGTCCCATTTAGCACAGATGAGAGCAGTCTGTGACACTGTGTGCGTGTTCGATTTGGTCTGTACCTTGGACTGATATCATTTCACTTCACACAACTGCCTCTGCCTTAATGTTGAGCTGATATCGGCCTGTCATTTCTAAAAGCCATTGGCTATTTATGGTACAGACTGGATAAGACTTGCAGCAGTGTGCATGAGACTGAAGGCAGCATTTACTTTGGCTAAATGGAAAATATCCTGTAGCCTCTGTAGAGTGTGAGCAAAAGCCAGACTCTTTTAATGAGCTGCACACTGCCAGGGTAGGATGAATTTATTAAAGCCTTTTATTACCATATATTCTAAACTATAGCACAATTTTTTTCCCTCTGGTAGATGCTGTAACTTATGGGGTATGCAGTAAAACATTTGCATAAAGAAGAGGTCACACTACATGTTGGCCTTATTGTCATGGCTAGGGTGCGTGGGGTCTGTGATTATTCTTTCAGTCGTCTTCCTGACCCTGGAAATGTAGAAGAGTCCTGAAGAGTGGGCAGGGGTTATAAAGCCTTATTTGGTCTGATTTGATGGCTGAACCAAACCAGACAGTTATTGAAGTGCACAGAACAGACTCAGTGATGGCTGTGTATAACTGTGTCAGCAGCTCCTGTGAAAGGTCGAACTTCCTCAGTTGGTAGAGGAAGTACATCCTCTGCACGGCTTTTTTTCCACTGTGGGGTCAATGTAGGTCTCCCACTTCAAGTCCTGTGAGACTGTAGAGCCCAGGAACCTGACGGACTCCATAACTGACACTGGGTAGTTCATTATGGTGAGCTGGAGACGTGTAGGGGGATTTTTTCTTAAGTCCACTGTTATCTCTACAGTTTTTAGCATGTTCAGCTCCAGGTTGTTTTGACTGTATCAGACAGCCAACAGTTTGACCGTGTCTCTGTAAGTAGACCCATCACCATCCTGGATGAAGCCAATGACTATAGTGTCATCTGCAACTTCAGGACTTTACATACATTTGTATATACAGATAAGAGCAGTGGTGAGAACACACATCCCTGGGGGGCAACAGTGTTGACTGTGCAGGTGCTGATGTGAATTTCCCCAATCTCACCTGCTGCTGTCTGTCTGTCCGGAAGCTAGTAATCCTCTGACAGGTGGAGGTGGGCACAGAGAGATGGATCAGCTTAGTCTGGGGGAGATCTGGGATGATGGTGTTAAACATCACCTAACACCTGTTAGGCTGATAGGAAAACTGAAGGGGTTCTAGCAGCGGGCCAGTGATGTATTTCAGGTGTGTCAGCACCAATCTCTTAAAGCACTTCGTGATCACAGGCATTAAGGAGATAGGTCTGTAGTCCTTTAACCCTGTGATCCTGGATTTTTTGGGATGGGGATGATGATAGAGTGAAGCAGGAGGGTACTTCACACTGCTCCAATGATCTGTTGAAGATCTGTGTGAAGAAAGGGAGCAACTGGTCAGCACAGGTTCTCAGACATGAGGGTGAGACACCATCTGGCCCTGTTGATTTCCTGGAGTTTTCTTTCAGGAGCATCTGACAAGCATCAGCTTCACAGATCCTAAGCACAATCAGAGTGGATATTGTTGGATGTGTAGAGAGATTATTGAAGTGGATGTGGGATATAGGCCTGAGTGTGTCAAATCTACAATAGAACATGTTTATATCGTCAGCCAGTTCTTGATTGTCTACAGAGTGGGGGGAAGGTGGCCAGTAGTTGGTAATGTCTTTCAGGCCTTTCCATTCGGTCGCACGGTCATTAGCCAAGAACTTGTTTCTCAGCTTTTCAGTGTAGCTCCTCTTATTTCCTTTGTCAATAGGTTTCTGGACTGATTTTACAGGATTGGTCCCCAATTCTGTAGGCCTCTTCAGTAGCGTGACAAACGACGTCTTTCATGTGAATCATGGTTTGTCGTAGTTGTTAAATAGATCTTGGTGGGTACACATATCTTCACAAAAACTGATATACAATATCAATTTGAGCTTTGCCTCATTAGACCACCTCTTAATAGTCCTAACTACAGGCTTAGCAGATTTTAATTGCTGTCTGTAAGTAGGGAGAAGCTTCACCAGACAGTGATCAGAGTGTCCCACAGCTGAGAAATATGCATTCTGTAGTATGGTGGAGCAGTGATCCAGTGTTTTACTGTCTCTAGTATGACATGTAATGTGCAGGTTGCATTTAGGTAGCTCATGGCTATGGTTAGTTGTATTAAAATATTAATTGTAATATACAGGGTGTCAGAAGAGTCAAGAACCAGTGGAAATATGTTGAGCAAATATGTCGGTCTGAATATGTTGAGCAAAATCATGATACAGCGGCTGAGAAAATGAGTAGAGCATAAGAGTAAACATGTAAAGCATATGTTATAAATAATAAACCCAAAATTAAATATATGTACTAAATATGAATTTTACTCTCATTAGTTCCTGACTTTTCAGACACCTGTATATACTATATATAAATACACACTATATACCCTGTAGTGTATATAATTTAAAAATGGGAGATTCATTTATAGTACATTTCTCTGAAACCCCTTTGTCTTTGACCAAGTGTACTTGGTCTGTGATGTGAAATCTTTGTAACTGATTTTTGAGGAGGTGCAGCAATTACACTCTAGAAACTATGTAATGAAAGATTATTGCAAGCAAAATTATAGTGTTAATTTAACTTAATGTCAGCTTAATCATAACTCGGAGATAAAATTGAAAAATAGTCTCATCATCTTTAATCTAAGCCAGTAATTAAAAATATTTTCATAAAACCATGTGCATATTTGTACATGTTTATGCAGGTAGAAATACTTTAAATGAAATGTACTGGAACTCCAATATTTATCGTTTAAGGGCATCAATTTATTTCTGCTGAACATGTGAATTAATTGTGATAACAGATAGATAATGAAGAGTGGTCAAGCTGAGTTTAAATTTAGCTCCAAAACAAAAGCAACATTTTTAAACATAATTAACAACCATCAGTGACACACCTACCCAGGCCAGGAAAAAGGACAAAACACCGTGACGTACAGTAGAAGAAGAAAACAAGTAGAACTCGCTCTCTGAGAAGCTGGAAACAAGAAAGCATTCTTATATTCAGATGTTCAAGGTAGTTTGTTTCAGGAATAACAATAGCAGATTGATAGGGATCCATCACGTAATTAAATAGGACAGGTTTAGTAACCTAATGCTCTGCGTGTAATGACAATGTGCACAGGCTATCTGATAACAGCTCTGGCAGTACCAGCTACTCAGTAGGAGTAACATGAATAAAGCTTTGTCACTACTACTACTGGTGATGGTTTCAAAGAAATTCATATTTCATAAGAAATATTTCATTCAGTTATAATTTATCACAATAATGATAACATACCTTAATATTGACCATTCCTAGAGAAAATGTGCAGTAAATATTTAGGGTGGTTCCAAGACATTAAATGGCTTACATAACCTCAGTTTCCTGTGATCATTAAGACTGTTGTGAGTTTTATCTTATCTGCCTTTCTGAAGTTACATCCAGGGTGTGCAGAAGTCAGGAAGTCACCTCTTTCGACTCCAAAGTTCAAACATATAATAATGACCGTCTATGGAAAGTAATCTCTGGGCTTGAGTAATTAACCAAAAAGACACCATATTACAGGGCATGACAGTGATATCTAATGCTATTGGATCTTTGAAGCCGGCTCAGTTTGATTGACTGTTGCCTCTCTTTTCAACATTCCTCACTCCATTCATGTTTGTTTCTTCTCAGCCTGCACTTTGTGTACTATCTCTTGAGTGATGTCTGAAGTCAAGGATCGTGAAAGGCATCTTTGTTCTTGTCTCTCTGAGAGAAGTGTGTATGCCAATTCCCTGTGGTCTTTAGAACACTATATAAAGAGTTTAGTTTACATTCAGGACTTCTAGTAGAAATGTTTTCTTGCTATTACTGTATATATAGATGTGATCAGCTGTAAAGGTGTTGTATGGAATTTATTCAAGTGCTTTCTGCACTGTGAAGGAAGTAAAACAGAAGAAGGTGCAGCTGCTACATGAACCCAATTACATCGATGATGAAATATGTGCTCATTGGGGGAAAAGGGAATACTACTTCCTGAATGTGAGGAAACGTCTGGATTTGATTAAACCTCCATTCACCTAGATGAATTAAGAGAGAGAGACAGTCTGACAGTCCAAAAACACACAAGTCTGACTGAATTGGCCTCTAAATCAAAATCTATTCAGTGTGTTTGTCTCATATTTGGGCATATAATTCTTGTGTTTTGCTGACATTGTTTGGGTCTAGGAAATCCCTATGCAGTAAAAGAAAACTCAGAATGGACCTATTTTCCCTTCACTGTATTCCTTTTTTTTTTTTTTTTTTTTTTTTTTTTAGCTAATTAAACCAGTAGAAACAAAGTACCTTTGTCCTTTGTTTGTACCTTTAGTATGTTTCTTTTGCCTGAAAATATGACTAAAGTATACCTTTAAAAATAAACAAAGGTACATAATTGGACCTTAACAACTATTGATATTCCTTAAGGTTACACCTCATGCACCTTCATATGTAAAAGTATGGTACAAAAATATGGTAAATAAAGGTACAAAACTTGAGCCTTTGATTGTACCACCCCAGCGACAAGCAAAAGTATCATTTAAAAACCTTTATCTCCCAGTGTGTTGGAGTTCGTATTCCAGAAAGATGAATAAATTTGTAACCATAAACACTATTATTCCAAAAAATATTTAAAACCCATGGGTTATATGTACAGTGCATCCGGAAAGTATTCACAACGCTTCACTTTTTCCACATTTTGTTATGTTACAGCCTTATTCCAAAATGGATTAAATTCATTATTTTCCTCACAATTCTACAAACAATACCCCATAATGACAACATGAAAGAAGTTTGTTTGAAATCTTTGCAAATTTATTAAAAAAATAAAAAACAAAAAAAGCACATGTACATAAGTATTCACAGCCTTTGCCATGACACTCAAAATTGAGCTCAGGTGCATCCTGTTTTCACTGGTCATCCTTGAGATGTTAACAATGCATGTCGGAGCACAAACCAAGCCATGAAGTCTAAGGAACTGTCTGTAGACCTCCGAGACAAGATTGTATTGAGGCACAGATCTGGGGAACGGTACAGAAACATTTCTGCACCATTGAAGGTCTATATGTACTGTCTATATATATGTACCGTATATATGTATATATGTACAGTATATATACATATATATATATATACATATATATCATGTGTAGTATATACTACACATGATATGGACAATTACATATTTCTTTTCTTTAAAAATATCATAAACAAGGATACCTTGACAGACCCATGGTACAAAAGTGGCCCTTAAGGAACTTATGTAACTAAAGGTAAACAAACACAACACCTCAGTGACACAATGGCCACAGTCTGGCACAGCACACTATTTTTGAGAACATACATTTATAACCAATTATATTGAGAAATAACTGTTGTGTGACATTTTGGCTGCACATTGACACACCAGGTAATGGTGACTGGTTTGTTTTCAGTAATAATATAAATTTCTGTGATCTGTGGACACAAGTGGCTTAACAAGCTCGAATGTGTGTTGTGTTGCAGGATGGCAAGATGGTCAATGGCACCTGGATGAAGAAGAATGGCCTCATGCAGAGAGAAAGACCTCCAGGCAGAGAAGCACCTGTAGGGGAGAAGGTATGAGTGCCAGACGTGGCAATATCATTACACTGTTTGGTCTCAGAGGCACACAGGTATAGGTATGCCACTATGACGTGGATAAGTGATAAAACCATGACACTAATAATGTAGTCTTTAAACACAGCTGTTGGTTTTCAAAGTATTTCACAGTCTGCAGTGCTGAACGTGAAAAGAGCATGAGCTGACGTTTATTCATTCGTTTTATTGCCTTTGCAGTGATGTTATCGCATTGTTGCTTACAAAGGCAAATCATATAAACTTCGAACATTGAATTATTATTTAATATCTAATATATTCATATGTACCCAAGGAATGTGTGGATCTCTATTTGAGGTCCAGATTCCCAACACTAGTGTTTCTCAGTCTGAACAATTTATTTATGAATCCAAATGCAAGCAAAATCGTTTAAATATAACAGGATTTAATTGAATCCTTTTTACAGTTTTACAGTAAATTTAGGTCAGTTACTGCAGGTGTTTCTTCATTACCTCATAAATTTTAGCTACAGATTTAAAAAAAAAAATAAAAAATCCGGCTACTGAGTTGATTTTAAAATGACCATGTATATTAGATGGATTCACAAACATGCAAACATGCTTTAAAGCTAGTGTTCACTTAAGAGGGAATAAAAAAGTATTGATAATGAATGATCTCACAAATTACATAATTGATATTGGGCAAATGGGTGAATTAATCATGTTGATTATCAACATTAATCCCAGCTGATTGTTTTAATCATTGGATAATTTGTTGTTTGTCTCATTTGTCCGGCCAGTGTTTAAATTAGCATTTAAAAATGATCAGTTTTATTGTCATTGTGCAGTGTACAAGTACAAAGCCAAGGAAATGCAGTGCAACACACCAGGCATTAAAAAAATGATTAGATCAAAATATTCTTGCAGCCCATCCCTGGAATCGCAACATTGCCAGTTCTCTATGATGCCAATGTTTTCTCTGCTCTAACCCACATCAACAGGTGGATATCCAGAACTGCACTTGTTTAAAGCATTGTTAGGTGAATTTGCTATGCATTATGCATGGCATGACACAATGCTTTTTTAGTCCACATTTCCTGGCATTTATTGTTTTGGTTCTCAGGTAACGTCTCCACTATCACTGTCTGAAATGGTCTTTTCACACCAGCCAGTTTGGCCATGCTAAGCTTCTACAGACACTATTATTAGATTTTCTATTCTTAGATGTTATATATTTTTATTACCCTTGAAGGTAATGGATGATTTTCCCAAAGGTGGCACTCCAAGTGATTAACGTTATACACCGTGAGCTATAACATGGTACTTGCTGTGTATATTCAGCTGTATTCAAACTTTGCATACCCTTAGACCAAACTTTAAAATACAAATAAATATTGTTCTAAACATTGTTTAGACATTGTGATGTTGTTTAACCGATATTAATATATATTATGATTAAGATATTAATCATAAAAAAGCCAAAGATAATTTTTCCCTTTTTATGTATTTTTTTTTTTTTTATAAATATGATATTCTGTAATAACTTGTATGCTTACCCTGTGCCTTTATAACAACCCACAACCTATTTGCATTCCCTGAACAACTCTTGGATCCTCTCAGTTGTAATATTCAGTCCCATTATTCCTGACATATACTGTATATTATAGCTTTGAAATACATTTGGCAAGTGAGAGTGTGTTTATTTTAATACAGGCACATAACTGTTATTATAAAATATACCAAATACATAGATATCCAGCACGTCCACTGATGACATACCAGGGTCATCACATTTATAAAAAATTATCAGTATTTTCAGAATAAGGACCACTTTTACTTTACGGATATTGTGTGTCTGTCAGCCGAGGCCCAAACTGAAGAGAGACAGCAGCACTGAGACAGAATGCTCTCGACACTATAGACTGTTTTGCAGAAATACTACACCATCAGTTAGGACTTTTTGTCACTGCCAGTTCACAAAATCCCATATCTGATCACTCAGCAACACTGCACAGAAAAACAAAACATCCGAGCATGCGCATGTAGACGCTTTCTCCTCTCACTAGCCAAACTACACAGTTTGTTATATTTACACAGGTGTTTTGAGTATGTGCACACCGCACAAGGACACACGCATATTTGCACATGTGATGCTCTCACATGGCATAAACAGAACAGTCACTTTCTCCCATTTTGTTAACCACACACACACACACACACACACACACATACAGATGGAAATCTGATCCCTGTGACGTTGTTTTCCTCAGCACTCTTACAGTGTGAGCAATGGTGGTGTTGCTGAGCGAGAGACGCTGCCGGGACTCCGGGTGTACGGTGTAGTGAAGCAGGAAGTGATGGCTCGTGAACAGCCTGCCAATGACCTGAGAGATGAGATGAGGTACATCAGAGAGGTGAGTGCAGATAGAGACAGTGAGAGGGGACATAAACATGGTAGGGAAAAGAGACCAAGTGTCCAAGTCTCCACTTTAAGGGGCCTTCTCTAAGTCAATTAAAACTCCCCCCTTATATTGTCCCTGCCTCTGAGTGCTGAAAGGAAGTGGCATCATACTGTAGGCCTCAGAGGGGCGATATGTGATGAACATCCAGGGTTGATTTACTGTATACATGTTTCATATATTAAAAAATGTTTGGCAGTTTAATTTCCAATTAAATTTCCATCAAAATGCAGTTTGTAATATTTAAAAGTGTTTCCAGACCTGTCATAATAAAGTGGTTTGTAAAAAATCTCCTAGTTTCATCATTTTAGCTTCTATTAAATATGTCTTGTCAGTGTTTTTATTACAACATAACTCATTTGAAACTTCGCTGCAATTTCGCAGTATAATTGTGGGAAAACATTTATCTTGTAGGTGCGAGACTCTTTGGAGAAGGTCCGAGAACGGATGTACGGTCAGTTTGGAGGAATGCAACAATCAATACAACAACTCTCAAAAGAATTAAGGGTAAGAATATAAAACATGTTGTGAACTGTTAATAAGTATTATTAACAGTGTAGCGCAGAATGAAGCTCAACCTTGACACCAAGAACAAGGGCTCAGGACTGAATTTAACAGCAGCTGTGAGAGGATACAATCCCCCCTGTATAAAAAAAATTAATCACCTGTTTTTTCATGCTCTTTAAGATTAAGATCATTATGTGATATCACCATGATCAATATGTTAATTCAATCCTCATTGGATTTTGTATAAAATTAGCAGTCTAAACTATGCTAGCACATACAGAGATAGTGGTTATGTAGAAATCTAGCTTGCCATATTGGATCAACAGTTTCCATGCCAGTTACAGTTTAAAAGGTCCAGAACTGACTACAAACCATCACAAACTGTGGCCAAATTACATCGAAACTAGTTACATATACTGGTTTAGTCTATTATTCAGCAATCCGTTACTAGAAGAAGAAGAACCCTTTATTTTGTCACATATACATTATAGCGCAGTGGAATTCTTTCGCATGTCCCAGCTTGTTAGAAAGCAAGGGTTAATGCTCAGGGTCAGCCATGATACAGCGCCCCTCAAGCAGATAGGGTTAAGGGCCTTGCTCAAGGGCCCAACACTGGCGGCTCTGTGGTGGTTAGGATGGTGGTTAAGCTTAGGATCAGTGACCTAGTGTCCTCAATGAGTTTAAGAACATCCCAAATTATAAGACATAATCTGACAACTCTATTTATGTTTTTATATTTTTCCTAAAATCATATTTTTAAAGCCAGATATATAAACAAATAAACAAAACAACATTAAAACCCTAAAAATAAGTTTAAAACCCCACTTAATTTATGTGAGAAATACTGCCTCGTAACTGACCAAAAAAATTAAAAATCAGACATAAATTAAATTGTTGCCTAAGTCACTTGTAATGTCATACACAACCAGATAAAGTATCTGCTTTTACTTTACATTTTAGATTAATGCTGCATTAAGCATGTTTTGCCCATGAATGCAGTGAGTGTTCATGTACTCCACGACTTTCAATTTGACCCCAGAACCAAAATAATATAAACAAAACCTGAAAAGAATGCACAGCAAATATCATTCAAAAAAGAATTATACTACTATTAACCCTTTCAAACACTTCCCATGACATTATAAAATAATGAAATGGTCATTGAGATCATTGTGGGTGTTTCAACTGAGGGAAATGGCAAATGGCAACAGTGGTGTTAGAGTGTTCAAATGCAAGCTGTGTTTTTATGTTCACTAATTAACACAGCTTCGAGTAGCACAAATTCAGCACAATCAGGCAGCAAGCACAGTATTGTGTATACATTAGTACATTTCAGGTTGAAACCATTGCACTGTGTCCAACAGCATACTGTGGCTGTGTGTTACAGATGACTAACTCACATAAGAACTATTTGGAAGCGGAAGTAAAAACAGGGAGAGCAGCCCTCGACAGCTTCGATCAGATGAACAGCTCTCTCATATCAGCCAACATCGACTTGCAGGTATGTAATCAAATAAACAGTATCAACTCCTCTGACAGTTGCTTCGGGTATTGACATGAATACGAAAATGAGAATGAGAAAAGAAATTTAACTAGATTAACTTGTTCGGTTAGATGTTACCCAGGAACCCATACAAATGCAAAACATGAACATATTTTGCCTTTATAGTCTCTGTTCACGCAAAACACTCTGCACAACCAAACTCCTTGCAAACTTAATGTGCTGGATTATCCTTCTGAGGTGTGTTACTGGAGTGTGTTTGCTGTGTGTTTGGGTGTAGAAGTCACTGCTGGAGAGCTGTGAGGGCCGTGTCGGAAACAGGGAGGAGATGAAAGCACTGCGCAGTTCCTTCGAAAAGACTGAGGAGAAACTGAGGGAGAGGGAAAGACAACTGGCTACTGCTCATGCTGAAAACCGCATGCTGCAACAACAGGTACTGTGTACACACATACATACTCACCCACACACACACTTTTCAGATATGGAGTGCAAATATGGATCAATACCGGTTCCTTTGCATAAATAAATCACTAATATTGTCTTTATGGATGATAATCCAAATCTACCTACTGAATTTAAAACACATTCATGTTACCATGGATTGGTTGTTGTTGTTGGTGGTGTGTGTGTGTGTGTGTAGGTGGAGTCCTCTCAAGAGGCCAGTGCTCAGGCTTTGAAGGAAATGAGTGCTAAACTCCAGCAGCAGTATGACCAGCAACTGCAGGAACAGCAGAGAAAACACAGAAAAGAAATCGAAGCTCTGCAGGTATACACTTGCAATAACACAGCCACAATAACCCACAGTGCGTTTAACACACACATACACACCTTCAAATACCCCTTGTATAGTCTCACTCATAGTAACTTGTATAGTCTCACTTTTCATTAGGGTGAATGATGAATGATAGACCTGGTATTTTGCATCAGTAGGTGAGATAAATAAATGCATAAAGAGCTTTTTTTCTTATTATAGGAATGTTATGTAGGAACGTGTTAGCACCTTTTAGAATTTAAACCAGTTACAGTACGGATTCCTCTGTTAATGTAACATAGTATATATTGATGAGCGTATCTAAACTTAGATTCCATGTTAGGTATATTTTTTATTGCTTTTATTGACAGATCCATACATCAATTTATTTACCAATTCATCCATTTATTTCTATTTATTTAGCCCCTTAGACTTCTTCTTGTAAATAGCTATCCTATTGATTTTACTGTAGTTACTAAATAATTTATAGTAATAGCTGAATAATATGATTAAAGATTCAAAACTGAATAATACGTCAGGATTTGAAGTCTAATTGTGTTTAGATTTAAAACTTAATAGATCAAAATGTAAGATTTATGATTTTATACATAGTCCAAAATTTTACAGTATGCAAGACAATATTATTTCCTGCTATTTTAACACTTTACTGCGTGGTGTAGCCATATGGCAACAAATAATTTATCTCCAGTTTTTTGAGAGGTACTAATACAAAACTCTGCAACTTATATTCTGTAAAAACGCAGTAATTGGAATTGTATTCTGATTCATTTTGTGTTATTTTCAACTATATGATACGTTCCACCATTGCCCATTGTTTGCCATCATTTTTTTCATATTTTTAAAAAAAAATATTACTTGAACTAATTCAAGTAATAAAAATCCATTAAAAACATTTTTTGATGTAAATGTAATAATTAATGCAGTAGAGGCTTAAAATTATAAGAAATAATAAAACAATTTAGTCCCTAAACTGGAGGAAATTAATAATCATTCTCAGTATTGAGCGAAATAGTCACAATTTCACTGAAACAACTGTCACACAACCTGTATACCAATAAATATGACTGATGTTAATGACTACTCATTGAATAGAATTGAATAGAAAAGAAAATACCTCGTTATGACAGTTGCTCATCCTAGTCGCACTGAGAAGTACATTCTGAGACATTTCCTCTTGGAGTGCTAAAAGCTAAAACCGAAACCGGATAGAACTAAACACATGAAAGTTCTTCTGTGGTGATAAATTCCAGGCCCAGCTGGAGGAGTACATGAGGCGACTGGAGGAGGCTGAGAGGAACATGAGGCTTGCTGAGGCAAAAATAGCCGAGAGGGACCAGAGGATCAGCGAGGTGGAGCGTCTGCTTGATTGTATGGCTCAGGTGAGTCTGTACAAACACCTCTAAGGAAACATCACATGGAGCCCAGATAAGTGCAAGGATCAGACAGTAGATTTTCTTGTTTTGCAGGAAAAGGCACACTTAACCCAGAAACTCTGTGACTGTGAAAAGCGCTTGCGCAGCTTGGGTGAGGATCAACCAGACTTGGCTGGTGCTAAAAAGTAAGCATTACAGACACTTATGACAAGTTCTCAGAAGTAGTCTTAGGTTACTGCTACTCTGGATTGCTTGTTTTAATTTTATTAAAACATGTTTTAGCTTGATAACAAAGTGTTCTGTCTCAGGACTGAGCAGTTACAGAAGGAAGCGTCAGAGCTGAAAGACAGAATAAAGCACCTGAATGACATGGTGTTCTGCCAGCAGAGAAAGGTCAAGAGCATGATAGAAGAGGTGAGAGCACATAATCTACTGCAGAAGAGAACAAGCGTCTGATCTTCCATTGCTGACATTCTCACTTTCCTTGCGACAGGCAAAAGACAGTTACAGACTGAATTCCCTCAGTCAGACCGACTGCCGCTCTATAAATCCATGTAGTACATTTAAGTGCTGTTCAAATTTTATATATATTGCCCTTTGGTTTCAAAAATGCACTTATGATTAAATCCAGTGTTCAAAATAAAATAAATACATTTATTATTTAATATTTTCAATAAGCAATTCTTCCCCCATGCAATGTAGTTTGTTAACTGTAAGCCTTAGTTGCTAAGCAACATAATGAACAAAGATTATGGTATGCCATGGACTACTAGGATTACTGGTTTAAAACATGGCACATCAGTACAGAATTCAATTATTGTGACGCTGTAACAGGTGTGTGTGTATTGAGCATTTTCGAATGGCTTTGAATGCAGATTTTAGAATGAAAATGATCCCTTATATTATCACAATTTGATCATTTTTAGTTGCAGTATAATAAACTTGCATTCATATTTTGTAAATTCTTTTATCCAAAGAGAGGCAGAGTTTAATTCTAGCACAGAAATAAGCTGTAGCTGAGTGGTTAAGGGTCTGTACACATTATGGGAGCTTGAATACCATCACTGCCATAAAACTGAACAATGCCTGGGCCTTGAGAAAGGACCTAAACCCTGAACTTCTAAGATAGGACGCTGCCTTAGCTGTAAGTCAGACTGAATAAAAACGTCTTCCAAATGTATAAATGCATTAAATAAATGCATAACATTGTATTTCTGAATGGGATTATGATCGACTCTGTCCAGAAAGTCATACCATTTGTTCGTTTGTTTAGGTGACCACACTGAGAGCTAATGTGGCACGGAAGGATGCGTACATTTCTGAGTTGCTGGACAGGCTGGCGATTGTGGAGTGTGAGGTAAAAGAGGAAAAGCTTGTGAGCGATGCACGGAAAGGCTAAGCATTCTGAAACTCTTCAGCGTTTGGGCAGCTAGGCTGTGTGCAACTGTTTCTGCAGTTATTTCACAATATTTCATTCTTGCAGAAGCATGGCAAACAAAAAAAAAAGTATTTTGCTGTGAAGTTTGAAAGAATGTAGAAATTGCCCGAAACTTTAAAAGAAATAGAACATCAAAGTCACCCAAAGCTTGCTTTGAAGAACACAATTTATATTAAATAATAAATTGCACAATTGGCCTACATTTTTGCCCTTTCAAAGAATTCAAGAGTTTATGAACAAGCAAATTTGTCACTTAAATACCACTGAGTGATAGTCGCTCAACCTCTTCCTGTTACATTGGAATAATAACAAGGGTTCACATACTCTGTAATTTTCATGGTCCGCATTTACATATCGGAACATGTTTAGCTCTTGCAATTGATGACACAATAAGAGTTGCCAGTTGTTGATTTTCAGCTCCCTTCTATTTCATAAACATATGCAACCAAACAGCCTTCTGCTACTAATGCTCTATCCTCCCTTCAATCTTTATACTAAGGAAGATGTTTCTAAATTCCCAAAGTCACATGATCACTAATACACAGCAGCAGAGTGACTAAATATAGGATCTAAAACAACTTCACAGCAAAGATGCGCATTGATGATTCAGCATGGATTGCTTGGATTTTTTGAACAGGGTCTCTGAGCATGTCTGATTGTTTTCAGATTGTTTCTGATGACTTGGACTTTTCTCTCTTCTGGTCTGACTGTGTGCTGTGCTTTGCTTCTTCTCCCAGAATAATGAGTTAGAAGACAAGCTGAAGTATTTTATGTCTGTACAGAAAGCTACTGAAAATAAACCCCTCACAAAAGATATCGGAGTTGGCTGCGACTTTCCCATTAGGTAATAAATGGTTTGACTGAGATACTATTTATAATTTGAAGGCCACTATTGTCACATAATCTGCAGCTTCATACGCATCATTTGCTGTCATTCTTCACAGCTGCCCTGATCCTCAGCCGTATGAAGGCCCATCCATCCCAAGACCTCCGAGCCGACTGGAGCAGAGTTTACTCCGATATACACCTTTGCAGTATAGCAGTATGATCTCAGCACGCACGCGGGAAACCGCAACAAGTCCTTTAGAAAATGTAGCACCAGCTCCAAGGCCCAGTCATGAAGGACTAACTCCACCTACCACCCCAAATACAGAACTGTCATCATCCAGGAGCAATCGGCCCAGAATCTACACACCATTCATGAGGCTGATGGAGATCTCATCTAAGCTAAATACAGACAGAACTACATGCAGTGAATAATGCTTTAAATTGGAAAAAAAAATGAAGTATTTGTCTTTTGTTTTTATTCATTTCATAACATAGCTACTCATCTGTGAATAAATTATTGAGTATATACATTATAATTGTTTGTGTATATACTGTATACATCAACATATGTAACATGATGCACTTTTCACTTTGTTTACAAAAATATAGGCTACATACTGATAAAGTTCGATGAGCTAGAAAGTTTATATTTTTATTTAGCTTTTCTTACAATTTATTAACTAGCCTTGAGTTAAAGTCTCACCTAAGTATAATTTTGTGTAGCAATATTTACATTGTTCACGTGTGATGCAATATTAAACTAATATTACTCTAAATATTTGGGTCTATAACACATAAGTGTGATTATTCAAGTGAGTAAACAGTGGGACAAACTCCCTCCTTGTTACTTTTGGTAAATGACAGGACATTTCTGAAAGTAGTCCTATAAATAAAGAGGATTATCAAGTGCTCCAAAATGTGAACTTGTGTTATAGCACTTGTATAGCCCTTATAGCTGCAATTGTTCCAAGATGTCTTGATGCCAGGACAGTGTCTAATCAATTTGGTTAAAGAACCAGTAGAATATAGTGTGCAAACAATTTGCACTTAGCTCGACATTTCCTTTACAGAACTACATTTACTGTTCCACAGATAAGTACTGATATTGTGTTGCATTGTAACTATGACGATGAACATAACAGTTTAGACTATGTCTATTTCTGCTTCATTGCTATAAAGGTGACACATAGAAAAAAAATGAATGACATAAACTTAAGCAGATAAGAATAAGGTATTGTGCATATACACAGATCAGCCACAACATTAAAACCACTGACAGGTGAAGTGAATAACATTATGATCGTGATTAACAAGTGATTATCTTGTTACAATAGCACCTGTCAGGGGGTGGGATATATTAGGCAGTGAAGAGTGAAGAGTCAGTTCTCGAAGATGACGTGTTGGAAGCAAGAAAAATGGGCAAGTGTGAGGATCTGAGCAACTTCCACAAGCGTTAAATTGTGATGGCTAGCTGACTGGGTCAGAGCATGTCCAAAACGACAGGTCTTGTCGGGAGTTGCTGGTTTACAGTGATTAAATATCAGAGTAATATCAGAGTAAATATCAGAAGTGGTCCAATGAAGAACAACCATTAAAGCAGTGACAGGGTTGCAATGAGGAAACCACAGAACCCAGAGGAAACCCATGCAGGACTTGGGATCAAACCAGGTTCCTGGGGCTGTGCAGTGACAATGTTACCCACCGTGCCATTGTATCATCCTATATGTGGTGCATCATTGATGGCGGCGTTCTGGGCAAGTATCAGGATATTTCAGACCAAACCTGGTTGCCTCTGTCAGAAGGTTCAGCCAAAAGATGAGCCAAAGTTGCACCCAAATTGATACAGAAATTGTTAAAGAAACAAGAACGTTTTGCAATGACTATATCAGTCTCTGGATTTTAACTAAAAACTGAATTGAAGAGGGAAGTCCACGGTCACAAACACAAGAATATAACGCAAAGATCTCAAACCTTGTTAAACATCACAGGAAGAGAGTCAGTGACGTCAGGGCACGTGTCACAAAATATCAGTGGTAAGGGTGCTGGGAAATTTCTTTGTTTGAAGAAAAAACACGTGTAAAGATATTTTGATTTGTACGTTTGAGCTCACTTAATGCATGTGTAATTCTGTTAATATATTCATCTTTGGTCATTTTCATGAAGGGTGCTAACAATTTTCATAATATACATGTAATATGTGTAATATACCAAATAAATTCTCACATATATACTATAATTGCATACTATTAGAAATAGCTTGCAATAGAAACTATATTCTGGTGCAGTTTTTCAAGACATAATTTCACACACAGCTGATGTTCTAGAATGTTCTTTGCAGTATCATAGGTATCACTGTAACAAAAACAGACGGAAACAAAGCTAAAGTTTCAATAGAATGATCAAGAAGTTTACTGTATGTTGTTTCATGCCTTCCAGAAACTTCAGAAACGCCGAAATGACACTACAGCGCCACCTGGAGGGAAAACAACCTCATAACAGAGCTCATAAAAACTAGCAACACGATACAATAATAACAACCAGCTTTCATAATACTTTTTGTTGGTTTCCTAAAGAAACACTAAAACGCGTAAAAATATGTTTAAGGGTGTGATGTAGGAGATGTACAAATAGACAGGAGTTGTCCATTATTCTGTAGTTATTGTGTGTCTTTTATTTTGAAATAGATTTGTTAGAGTTCTAATCGCAACCTTCACCTAAACAGTTTCGAGTGACTGCTTGAATACCAAACAGCTTTTTCATCCCTATATACGTGCACTTTCTAGGGTACGATGTAACAGCCTATACACCCTACCTAGTGCTGTATTCTCTCCGCAGTTAGTGATTTAGGATTCGGCCTGATTAACTGCTCTGTTGCTCAGTTTGACAGTAGCGTTTAGCTTGTTAGCCATGTGTTTACCTGGTCGAGATAGGGATTTTAGTAAGATTCAAGACATGAATGAAATCGCTGTTGAAGTTTTAATTTATAGTCTGTTTTTAAAGTTTGGGCTTGGTTTAGTTTAGTTAGTTACAATGGAGCGCCAGGGTTTCATCGGTGACCTGGAGAGCAAGAGTAAAGAGCAGCTGTGTGAACTACTGTCACGGCAAGAAAAGTTACTAAACAATAAGTAAGTCACTGGACAGTGTTTTCAGTCTACCTTCCATGGTTTCAGTCTTTATAAACTTTATAAACAAATAAGTGTGTGATTTTTAGTGTTAACTTGCTTCAGTTTGAGAGCAGGCTGTGTTGGTGCTGTTTCCCGCGCCGGTGTTTTGTGTAGCTAACATTACTTCCGGTTTGTCTCTCCTACTGAGTTCCACATTACCGCTTTAAGTGACGGTCCTCAATATAAACATGAAGGTGAACTCAGCTGAAGACAAACCGATGTCAGAGACTGGTGGATAATCATGCAAAACGTTTACAAGAAGTTATTACCGCTAAAGGGGGCAATACTAGCTTCTGAGGCCAAGGGTGTACTTACTTTTACGCACAGAAGAATCTCACATCTGTTGATATTTCTGTTGAGTAAATGATTGAAAGATATTTTTCCTTGTGGTTTTGTTCAAGTATATCAACTTTTGTAACAGGCACTGGTTCAAAGATTTTTAAATGTCTGCTTGTCCATATATTTAAAGAAAAACAACAACAACAACAACAACAACAAAAAAAAAAACAATTTCCATGGGGTGTAGTTATTTATTTCACATGACTGTGTATATATATTTATTTGTTTATTATTTTTTTTAGCCAAACTGTGTTGTTAAAGAAGAGTAGCACGAGCTGGAGCTCAGCCTCCATGAAAGCCAGTATTCATTATCATGGCCTCACAGATTTATTACACAACGTCTAAAAAATTCCACGTCTCATGTGTTTGTGAGCTCAGCTGATGAGAAACTCAGTCCGACCGCATCATCCTGTAAGAAAGGTTCCTCGTATCTTTTGTACCCCCAGTTGGCCAGAAGTTTGCGGATGTTTCAGGTTAACAGTCTGTCTGGATCTCCAGTAATGCCAGTATTGGTCTGAATAACTAGTAGTGCAGTCTACATCACACATTGTAAATCACACACTTGTATTTGTGCAGGATTTCTATTATAACTGCATCACCGGAAAATCGTAATGTATGTTTACACCATTAACTATTTAATATATGGCATTGGTGTTAAAGCGATAAAGATTTGTACTTACTGGTGCTCTGTATTATCCAGTTTTTAAATTATTTAAACAGTATTGTGTTGTGTCTGTGTCTGTGTGTGCAACCTTCAACTGTACTGTGTAATATGAATCACTTCCGAAGTATACTTTTTTCACTCAAATGATTCATCTGGTTCAAATGAGATCAAGTGGCATACAGTTCTGTGTCTGGGAAATGTTTATTATAGCTGTTGTGAGACAATTTCCTTTCAATATAACTGCCTATTTTTTGTGTCATGATTTACAATAGCTTCACAAGATTTTTATTAAAATGAATGATTACACATTTAACCTTATCTGGTGTAGTTGGGTATTGACATTGATCGACAGCATGTCATTCTGGATACGGCTTCATCACTTTTTAGCGTACTGTGCATTATTTTTACTCTCTTAATTGCTAAGGACGATGGAGCATAGCAGTTTGAGGTGTCCATGGTGATAATATTCCAGGTGTTGAATATAAATCTAACTGAATACTGGCACATGCCTTGTGTACAGTAGTAATGTAAATAGTATAAATTGTTGCACGAAAAGTTGTGCATGAAATAATTAATATTGTCTCTGCAGGCGGTTCGTTCAAACGCTTACTGACAAAGGAAAGAAGATTTCTGAGTTTGTGGGGAGAGTCCGCCATGCTCTAGCAAATAAGGAAGAAGAAGAGAAGAAGCAGGCCAGATTGGCCTCTGTGCGAACAGAATTTCAGGCCAGATACCAGCAGGCTTTGTCTCTGCGCCAGCATGTAGTCTCCACTGATGTATGTACTGCTAGAACAAGGCTTGAAGAGAATGAGGACTCGATGAATACAGAGCCATCACACCTGGGGGAAGCTGTAGGCAGAGTGGATGGTGAAAACAGCTCCGAGTCCCTCTGTATAGAGAACACTGACGTGAGACAGAGTACATCTGGAGACACAGCAGCATCCGGGAATGCAGATAGCGCTACAGACATGGATCTCACGGTGGCATTTGAACGGGTCACTTTATCCGAGGAGAGCCGTGTTCCTCCCAGAGACTCCACTAGAAATCCTTTCTTGGGCTCACAGCAGCAGCAGAAGAAGCCACATTACATAGAAGTGTTGGAGAGATCAGACGTATATGTGACAAAACCTCGATTCAGGCCCAATCAGTGAGTAAAGATTTATGATGCATACTTTTGGTCTCTGATCAGCCGATGCACTTTGTAATTACCCATGTTTCTTACACAAAGATCATGTGATATCTTGTGGCTATCTTACATGTCATATAAATTGTCAAATATTTTTAAAGTCTTTAACAATTTGGGAAACCATTTGTTAACTAGCTCAGTTTGGAATACATTATTATAGCTAGCTGGAGTTCTTTAGATAAACCTACAAAGTTTGCTAGTTAATCATGCAATCATATACAGTATGAAATAAAAGTAACTGGTTAGAAGTGCTTTCAGTAGCTACGTAAGTTAGGTTGCTAGCCGAACGGCATAAATAGGATCCTTCGTCATATCTTGGTTACTAGGTGGTGGAGGCATCATGTTTTCGTTCCGTCCATGCACCCATCTGAGATTTTGTAGGATTTATATGGAATTATCATCGTAACCACCAGATGAACTGACTAGATTTTGAAATTGATCCATGGTGACGGTCACTGGTTTTTCTTCAATACCTTCCTTCCTTCCTGAAGAACACAATATGGTCAAAGGTTTGTGGACACCTGACCATCACACCCATATGTGGTTCTTCAAAGTCAGACTGTTGCCACAACGTTTAATGTCTTCGTATGCTGTAGCATTAAGATTATCCTCCAATGGAACTAAGAGGCCTAAACCTGTTCCAGCATGACGATGCCCCTGTGTGCAAAGCAAGCTCAATGAAGACATGATTTGCTAAGCTTGAAGTGGAAGAACTTGAATGACCTGCACAGACCCGTGACCTCAACCCCACCTAGCACTTTTGGGATGAATTGGAACGCAGACTACATGCCAGGCCTCCTCACCCGACATCAGCACCTGACCTCGCTAATGGTCTTGTAGCCGAATGAACACACACCACCAAAGCCACGCTCCAGAATCTAGTGGAAAGACTTAGAAGATTGGAGGTTATTATAACAGCAAAGGGGGACTAAATCTATAATGGGATGTTCATCTAGAGCATATGGGTGTGAGTGGTCAGGTGGCCACATACTTTTGGAAATATAGTGCATATTTTAAGGGAATTTCAGGCATATTTCAGCAACAAGGACTAGACTTTGTTCTGCCAATTTTTTATTATATTATATTGTTTTACTGTAATGTAACGTAATTTACATTTATTCATTTAGCAGACGCTTTTATCCGAAGCAACTTACAAATACAGGATTAATTATATTTCTTTTCACTACTCACATCGTGTCTTATGTGTCTCAGAATCCCAGTGAAGTCAGACTCTCCATCTCCTGGTGAGTCCCCTGGCTGTGTTACCCCTCTCAGTGCTGAGGCCCGGAGACAGAGGGACAGGAAGCACCTTGATGACATCACAGCTGCCAAGCTTCCTCCGCTGCACTACAGCCCTGCACAGTTACTGTCACTGGAGGAGTCCGTCACCCTCGCGAAGGAGCAGACAAAGAAGCATCAGGTACGGCTCCTGAGCTATTCACACAATTATACAATGCAAAGTGCTATTACTTCTATATAAAGCTGTATAAAGCTGTGCTTTTTAACTGTATATAGGATCATGTCTGTCAAGGTTAACTCTGTGGCACAGCTTTGGGATTATACTGTCCATACAGGATTTTGCAGAGAGTTTTGGTGGTTTTGTTGCGCCTTTTTTCAAAATTTGCGATGCAACTTGCAGAGGTTTTTTTGTACATTTTTAAAAAATTTATTTATTTTTCCTTCTTTTCAGAAAAGTACTTGAATTGGAAAAATTGCAACTGCATGAACTAGTTTTGCATGGTCTTTCCCAGTGATGTTTATTGGTAAACAAGACCTTTTAGCTGTACTCGTGTTCGATGCACGTGAATCGATGAGGGCTTTGACTAAATGCATATTGTGATGACATCACGTGATGCGTCTTGGCCCAAATCTGCTGTAATTTTGAAAAATTGCAAGCGCCTCCGAATGTTGCATAGTTAGCCTGATTTTGTTTTCGTTTCTGTGATTGCGAAATCCTTGAGGGACTGATTATAATGTTTATTTGCTTTGGCATACGACTGCTTCTTAATAGGATCATTATGATTTTTTTTTTTTAAAAAGCTAACATTTATTTGAAGTATACATACACTTTCATACATTACATTCATAAATTTTATACAGTGCAATACATTCATAAGCATTGCTTAGCTCGTACTTTAGATTTATTTAAATCTTATGTTATATCCAGGAGATGATATTAAAGGTTTATTTTGGTGAATTTTTATTTTATTTTATTTTTGTCATTACATAAAAGACAGAACTGGCGTTGGGGTCAACTGAAAGTTAAATTTTTATCCTTATCTTAAAGTTATCATCTCAACTTTACTATACACATATAAATACTGTGAAATCTGAAGTTTTCATCTGACATTTTTCCTTTTGGAAAGTGTATTTACAACATCTACTTCTTAGAGTAATGTAGAATTAGAGTGGAAAAGAGTGGGGGGAAGGGGGGGGTCTTCTTTTATGCTTTGAAAATGAACAGTATTTGGGTTTGGAATGACATAAGGGGAAGTAAATGATAACAGCATTTTCATTTTTAAGTGAACTATCCCTTTAACTTTTTGAGCACAGACCTGACAAGGACATACAGACTAGGATCAAAATACAATTGTTGCAGACACTTTGGGGCGGGGGTGCTTATTGTCCAGAAAAGAGAATTAAATAAATACAAAAAATAGTTAAAGAACTAGATTTGCAAATAATATATATTTATTTTAATAAATGACTTTGTCCTAACCACAATCTAAAAACACACTTGACTCAAATCCACCCATTTTACCATGCTCTAGTTTGAGCATGATAAGTCTGAGGATAACTCTCCCACTTTTAGTTTTCTGAATCATTTTCTTAGATAAGTGAATTTACTGAAAGGCTAGCAGGAAAGCCAGGTAACCACATTAATTATGTTCATTCACAACATGCATGCATTCATTGTCCATCTTCTGCCTAATATACTGAAAACGGTTTCATTAATGTTTCTTGTCTCATCACATTGACAATAACACATTACATTACATGAGTCACGTAATTGTTTGCATCCCTGGATATTACTGTTGGTCGTTTTAACGTTTGCACTCTTTCACCGTTAAAACTGAAGCGTAAACAGTAAAGCTCCGCCCTCTTTGATTTGATTGGCCATTTCAAACATTCTGACATTGACCGTTGCTAGACCGCTGAGGCAGACCAGCCTACAATTTTTTTTCTCTATTTTTTTTTGTTACTTATTGTCATCCTAACAAAATACGTAGCGGTGCATAATTGAGTGCAGCAGACCAGCATCAAAAATATCGATTTGGCCATATCTGATGCCATAGACACTGGTGGTTACGGCCCTGCTAACATTTAAGGTCTGGTGTTGTAAACTGTTTATCTAGTGGTGAAGCATCAAAATGAAAATTCTTGACTAAAACCAATCACAGAAGCCTTATTTTCTTTGCAATACTTGTTAGTCTGTTTGCAAAGATATGCTATTAGTATGTTATGTACAGTATGTACTGTTGGGCCCGTTAATAGCTGTACACTTTTACTCTCGTAGGCATTTTTTTTTTTCTCTTTTACCTCCACATCACTTTGGCTCAAGTGTCTGCCAAATTACTGAATGCACATCTGTATTTATATGTTTCCCAACATCTTTCAGGAGCTGCAAGCCAAACTGGCTGCCCAGAAGCTGACAGAGAGTCTGACTGTCAGTATGAACAGCTATAATCCTGAGGGGGGTGCTCTGGCTGCATGCAGAGAGGTACATGATGATGGGGCCTTCTCAGAGGAAGACTGACCCTGGAGACTGATCTTGTCTTAGCCTATGGATAAAGACATCTGGAGCTGTATGATCAGCTTTTTTAATGGCCTTGTCTCAGGTACTTCCTTGAGTTGAATTACTCTGAGACTCTTAACCATGCTGTTCTGCAGGTCATACTGCAAGGAACCCAATTCCGAAAACCGAATAGCTGCTACTGGAATGCGCTTTGAATAAAGCACTAGTCCAGTCATTCTCAAATCCAGCTCTGGGACTCTGAGCTCTAAACCTTTGTGTGTTCCCTGCTTTAACACCTAATATAGCTCGACAGGACTTTATTAAAACCTACATGAGCCGAGCCGGGTGTTCTACAGAAGGGACCATCCAGAAATGACAACATTGGGAATGAGAAGCACTTCACAACTATGAATTGGTTTCAGAAATATGAAAACACATTATGCAACAGTTTATTCATATTTTTTTGCAAGACCTGTTTTGCAGCGTGAAGTAGAAAATAAATAATGTTGACAGCTTAAGTCTGTGATCTAATGTCAGTTTTTACGTTCGTTTTTTTTTTTTTTTCTTTTTTTTTTTCTTCTTTTCTTAAACTTGAAACCTTAAATGTGGAAGCACTTATTGTTATGACACATGAGCACAACAACTGCTTGAAAGAAATTTCTCTTTCTGTGGAATTGTTTTGTTAACCTTGACCCCACTTTGGTTTGATTAGAATGGCGAGTCAGCCATCTTTAAAGTGTGTGATTTTATCAATGCAGAAATCTGTGCCATGCCTCCCATGATTAATATATGCAGTGTGAAATACTGAAGCTTGAAAAATTTGGCCCAATTACTGGAGTACATCTGGAGCGCATTTAGCTCATGTTACAGCAGAGAATGGCAGTGCATGATGGGATGGCAGCAGACAGACATGACATATGGCAAATTCAATCCCCTCGCTTAATGTGCAGATAAGAAACGCCAATAACCTCAAAGCCCTCCAGCTTTCATTCACAGTAAATCTCTCCAACTCTCTAAATGTCAGAGGTACGTTCCTTTAAATAGGATTCAGTCTGGTGAGATGCTTTGTGATAACCTTTACTGATTGCTGCCCCATGTGATGGTGGGAACCTGGCACATCTAGAACATTTGTGTTCATAACTCTGAGTATGACGAGCTCCAGAGTGCAGACATCTGATAATAAATATGCCATACATGTCTAGGAAGGATCTTCTCACTGCTGGTGTTAATTAAAGCCCACCTTGCTTGGAGGCTGTTACCAATTACCAATTAAAGGTTGTTTGACATCAGCATTGTCCATGGTCACTCACGTATGTCGATTGAACCGAGCATTCGATCTAAAGCCAGAACCTTTAAGCTGTACGTTTTGGCACTTGTTTGTGCATGCAGGGAATTACACACCCATTCAGATTAATGAACCCCTCATGGGGTCTGCTAGTGATTTTCTCCAGCAGCACGTCCGAAATCACGTCCTTAGGGATTGTGAAAAACCTCTGGGAGGCAAAGAGGGGGATAAAACAATAGTATATAATTTCTCTGAATGTCTTTCTAAAGATGTGCCAGCATGGCATTATATCAAGCATGCATGATGTATATATTGGCACTGATCAGCATTTGAATTTAGCAGGGGAACAACTGCATTATTTTTGCAAGATTATGAAGTCTGAGGTCATTTTCCTTTCATCCACTAGTGATTTAGATTTTTTTTGGGTCCTTTGTGGTTTTCAAAGCGTCTGAATTGAGGTGAAATAATGCAGTGCTGGGAAGTTTCAGAGGCTTCCTGTAGATAGGGTTTCACTCTATCTCCTTGTCCCAATTAAAACCATCTCTTTCCCTCTGCCTTTCTCTACTTGGACACAATGTAATTACATTTTCCAGGTTTCCCTGGCTTCTTTTATTAGTGTTTTGATACATGCCTCGTCCATGAAGTATACACGTCAATGACTATTTAAATATCTAAGCCTCACAGGGGATCTGCTTTCTCAAGAAACCTCAGGCGCGCTCACATTAAGTTTCCCTGACGTGGACGTGACTGTTTTTAAGAGAAAGATGCAGTGTTAACAATCCTCCCACAGTCTGCATTCCTCAACAAGGGAGGCCAAGGACAGAGATGCTCTAAATAAAACCCACTGCCCTTCACGACAGACTTAGCATCTCCCACATTGTGTTCTGTATTGTTTATACCATGTGTTTGTGATGATAATGATGTACAAGATTCCAGCTAACAGGGTTTCTTATCGACCCATGAGTCCTTACCGCCGTGTACAACAGCCTTATTATGTCATTTTTATCGCAAACACATTGTGCGTAAGTATATTAGGAACATCTGTAACAGATTTAAGAGGATACAGCTGAGCAGACACAACTATTAATGGTGTGTGATGCTTGTCGAGACGTTTTAAATGTTTTTGAGGAGACAGTGTAACCATTTTTGGAGCAGGATGCGCTGTAATTGGCCATCAGATGTCATTATTTGGAGGCTGCTGAAATGGCAGCGGTTGTATTTGGCAAGCCAGCGTACTATGCTTTTTGGAAAATGAGGTTGTTGGGATTACTGTAAAGAAGAAAATGCCATTCCAGCATCATGCACTCATGGGCAGCGTAGCCGTGACTCTATATCTGCTTCTTCTTCAAGTTCATGTGAAGATTCAAAATCTGTTTACTTTCAAATGAATGCATAAATGAAAGGAGAGCATTGGTAGTTCATCTGTTCCATCAAGTGGTGGATGATTACTTTCTACATTAAACACTTCCTCTCACAAAACATACTTGCCAGATATGTTGCTTGTAAAGACCTTTTATAACATTTGGAAACTTTATCCTTTGCTAAATGTTTATCATTAAATCCATAAGCAAATTCAGTAATTCTGAAATATGGAGCCTCTAGGACCATGGTACACATGAACACAAAACGTTTTCCAAATAGTGTGACAAAGGTAAGATAATAGAAATGAAACTAATGCATTAGAATGACGAGAAGTGAAGCACAATACACTGGATGCTGTCTGATCATGGCCTGCTCCCTCCAAAGGCTACACTATGCACAAGTAAAAGAGATACCATGACTGTAGGTGAAAGTAGGAATAGGAATCTACATTAATGTCATTTTCGAAGTGAAACTCAACCATCTCACAATTTAAATTCTCCTCATTGTCAACACAATATGCACACCTCACTTAGTCTGATTTTGTTATAAACATAAACAGACAAATGCCCAAACTGCTGGCAGAGGAAGCAATAAAAACATGCAACTTTTTGATGGTTTTAGTTACATTTCGCTATTATAAAATGTTAGCGTTCATATTTAAACCTAGGCTACAGCGTGTAACAATGCAAAGAGCCAAGTGTCCATCAGTTGGTTTGTCTCTTCAATAGCGACTTTTCAGTTTGGAACACCTCAATGGATATTTCCATGGGTATTTCCCTTTCAAAATCCCCTGGTTAGACTTCGGTAGATAAATAAGCAGATCATGACAAAAACCCCAGTTACTTTGAATTAGATACAAGCACAAAATATAAACTTGGCAAAAAAAAAAAAGAATAGTCTATATTTTATTGATAATTTTGTAAAATCTAAATAAATGTTACAGATCTTTATTGGAAAGGGTTTAAAAAATGTTTTTCATGCTTATTCAATGAACCATAAACAGCTAATGCACATGCACCTGTGAAATGGTCCTTACAACATTAACAGTTTACAGACAGTAGGTAAGTAAGGTCACTGTTACAATAGTTTAAGTCACAAAAGAGACCTTTCTACTGACTCTGAAAAACACCAGAAGAAAGATGCCTAGGGTGCCTGCCCATCTGTGTGAATGTGCGATAGGCCTGCTGCAGGGAGGCATGAGGACTAAAAATGTGGCCAGGGCAATAAACTGCAATATCTGTAATGTGAGACGCCTAAGACAGCACTACAGGGAGACAGGAAGGACAGCTGATCATTCTTGCAGTGGCAGACCACACTTCTGCAGGATCGGTACATCTGAACATCCCACCTGCTGGACAGATACAGGATTGCAACAACTGCCCGGGTTACACCAGGTACACACAATCCCTCCTGTTGTAAGGTAGGTCCTTAACAGACATCACTGGCAACATCACCTATGCGCACAAACCCACCTTTACTGGACCAAACAGGACTAGCTAAAAGTCCTCTTCACTGACAAGTAATAGTTTTGTCTCAGCAGGGGTTGAAGTAATGAACGTCACACCGAGGCCTGTACTCGGTCTGGAGAGGGATTGATTTGGAGGTGGAAGGTCCGTCATGGTCTGGGCAGTATATCGCAGCATCATCGGACTGAGCTTGTCGTTGCAGGTAATCACAACGCTGTGCGTTACAAGGAAGACATCCTCCTCCTTCATGTAGTGCCCTTCCTGCAGGCTCATCCTCCAAGACAGAAATGCCAGTGTTCTGTCATGGCCAGTAAAGAGCCTGGATCTCAGTCCCATTGATCACATCTGGGCCCTGTTGGATCAGAGTGTGAGGGCTTGGGCCATTCCCCCAGAAATGTCCTGAAACTGGCAAATGCTTTGGTGGAAGTAACATCTCACAGCAAGAACTAGTAAATCTGGCGCAGTCCATGAGGAGGAGATGCAGTGCAGATGCAGCTGATGGCCACACCAGATACTGTGTTACTTTTTATATTGAAACCCCCCCCCCTTTGTTCATGGACTCATTATTCCATTTCTGTTTATTGTGTGTCTGTGAAACTTAAGTTTGTGTCTTATGTTGAATCTTCTTATGTTCATGTGAATATTTACACATCTAAAGTTTGCTAGAAATAAAAGCAGTTAAAATTGAGAGGATGTTTCTTTTTTTGCTGAGTATATACCATAACTTTAAAACCACATAATATTGTATAGGTCCCTAATAGGTCCCCCTTTTACAGCCAAAACATCTCTGACCCATCAAGGCATGAACTCCACAAGACCTCTGAAGGTCAGCAGCAGATCCTTTAAGTCCTGTAAATTGTGATGTGGGGCCTCCATGGATCAGACTTGTTTGTCCAGCACATCCCACAGATGCTCGATCAGATTGAGATCTGGGGAATCTGGAGGCCAAGTCAACACCTTGAACACTCAAACCATTCCTGAACAATTTTTGCAGTGTGACAGGGTGCATTATCCTGCTGAAAGAGACCACTGACATTAGGGAATACCGTTGCCATTAAGTGGTGTACCTGGTCTACAACAATGTTTAGGTCAAAGTAACATCCACATGAATGCTAGGACCCACGGTTTCCCGGCAGAACATGCTGTGATGCCCAGAGCATTATACTTCCTCTGCCAGCTTGCCTTCTTCCCATAGTGCATCCTGGTACCATCTCTTCCCCAGGTAAGCAACACACATACACCCAGCTGTCCACATGATTCCTGGGATTTTGACACACAACAGTCTCTAGAGTTTACACCAAATGGTGCTAAAAACAAATTAAAATTAAATTAAAATAATAAAAAAAAATGATTGAGTGACAGTTCTGTGGGTGGAAATGCCTTGTTGATGATAGAGGTCAGAGAAAAATGGTCAGATTGATTTGAGCTGCCAGGAAGGATATAGTAACTCAAATAATCACTCTTTACAACCATCGTGAGCATAAAAGCATGTCAGCATGCACATCAAAACCCTGAGGTGGATGGTCTACAACAGCAAATGTTCACATTAGGTTCCACTCATGTCAGCCAAGAACAGGAATCTGAGGCTATCATGGTTACTGTAGTGAATGACAGAAGATATCTTTCCCTGGTGAAGAAAAACCCCTTCAGTTGGCCAGATTAAGAACATCCTTGAGGAGGCAGGTATATCTGTGAAGTCAACAATCAAGAGAAAACTTCACCAGAGTAAATACAGAGGGGTTACCAGAATGATAGGAAGAGAAACAGCTCACGATCTGAAGTATACCACCTCATCTTATGGCTTGTGCATGTATGGCTGCCAATGGAACTGGTTCCCTTGTATTTATTGAATTATATTTTATCAATATATATTTTATCGTATAGGGGCGCACGGTGGCTTAGTGGTTAGCACGGTCGCCTCACACCTCCAGGGTCCGGGGTTCGATTCCTGCTGGGGCCATGTGTGTGCGGAGTTTGCATGGTCTCTCTGTGCTGCGGGGGTTTCCTACGGGTACTCTGGTTTCCTCCCAAAACCGGATCATTTCCAAAGACATGGTAGGCTGATTGACATGTTTAAAGTGTCTGTAGTGTATGAATGGGTGTGTGATTGTGCCCTGTGATGGACTGGCACCCTGTCCAGGGTGTACCCCGCCTTGTGCCCGATGCTCCCTGGGATTGGCTCCAGGTTCCCCCGCGACCCTGAAGAAGGAGTAAGTGGTAGAACATGGATGGATGGATTTTATTGTATATATTTACGACATGACTGCTGACAAAAGCAGCAGGATGAACTCTGTAGGGTTATATTATCTACTCAAATACAGCCAAAATCTTCAAGTCTTTGGGTGGTGCTTTACAGAGCAGATGGACAATGACCCGAAGCATACTTTGAAAGCAATCAATGATGCAAAACAGAAGGCATGGTGCCCCAGAACAAGCAGGAACTGAAGGCAGCTGTAGTAAAGGTCTAGCAGAGCATCACCGGGGAAGAAACCCAGCGACTGGTGATGTCCTATGGGTTCCAGATTTCAGGCAGTCATTGACTGCAAAGTATTTACAACCAAGCATAAAAATGACAGTTTAATTGATTAAATGATTGTTAGTTTGTCCAATTACTTTTGGTTCCTCAAAAAGGAGGAACCACATATGCTGTAATTCCTAAACCCTCACCTGATTTAGATGTTAAAGCAGAAAGTCTGCACTTTGAGAGCATAATATTTTTTTTTTTATTTGAGCTCTAATATACTGTTATTGACTGCTGGAAAAAAAATAAAAAATCAGCCACAACATTGACAGGTGACAAATAACACTGATTATCTTGTTACAGTGGCACCTGTCAAGGGGTGGGATATATTAGGCAGCAAGTGAACAGTCAGTTGTCAAAATAGATTTGTTGAATGCAGGAAAAATGGGCAAGCATAAGGATCTGAGCAACTTTGACAAGGGCCAAATTGTGATGGCTAAATGACTGCGTCAGGGCATTTCCAAAACGGAAAGTCTTGTGGAATGTTCCCGGTATGCAGTGGTTAGTGCCTACACAAATTGGTGCAAGGAAGGACAACCGGTGAACCAGCAACAGGGTCATGGGCACCCAAGGCTCATTGATGTGTGCAGGGAGTGAAGGCTAGCTCGTCTGGTCCGATCCCACAGAAGAACTACTGTAGCACAAATTGCTGAAAAAGTTCATGCTGGCTCTGATAGAAAGGTGTCAGAACATACAGTGCATCATAGAGTGCCTATACTGACCCCTGTGAGCATCAGAACTGGACCATGGAACAATGGAAGAAGGTGGCCTGGTTTGATGAATCGTATTTTCTATTACATCATGTGGACGGCTAGGATGTGTGGACACTGCACTTTGCATATTGCACTTTTCTGTATCAGTATTGCAAAGGCCAGTGTTGTAATAACCATAAACTGAAGCTGTATTGTGCAGGCTGACACAGAGCCAATATCAGCTAAACTGTACAGTATATCAGATCATAAGTGTCAATTGTGCAATCTTTGCCGGTTTCTTTTCATTTCAACAGTTGTGTGAGGGAAAATAGTTTGCCTTAAGTCACTCTTGGATGCAATTTGGAAAACCATGCTGTTATCTTTTGAGGTTATCAGAAATTCTTTGTGAGTACATACAGCCCCCTCCAAAAGTATGGGAATGGCAAAGCTAATTCTTCTGTTTTTGCTAAACACTGAAGATATTTAGGTTTGAGATCAAATGATGAATGAGATGATTCAGTTGAGTTCTAATCTATCGTCTTGTATTCATCTTTTGATCTCAAACACAAATGCCTTCAGTTTCTAGCAAAAACAAAAGAATTGAGCTTGCTGTTCCAATACTCTTAGAGGGGACTGTATACTTCTGTTGTGTATTAGGTTAGCCTTCTTCCACCTACAGGCTGATTAAGTGTATTTTGACAAGTGTTTGTGGTGCTCCTGTGTACTACTCAATCCTTCCCTCATTTTTAATTGTGGCTTTCTCTTTCTTCTACAAAAGTATTTTGTGTGTCTTGATAAGCTTGACTCAATCCTGTAATATTTCCATATTAATGTGGTTGCCCCTGTAATGGCTCTGTACTTGAACTGGAGTCCGCATTGTTTTTAGTTAACTTTAGTAAAAGTCTTTAACCAATGTGTAGAGACAGGAGATGGCAGCAGTAGCTTGATTTTCATGCCTGAATGGAGACCGCTTTAGAAAGCAAGGTGTGTTCAGTGTATGAGATGAGGATTACTCTGTTCCTGGAGGGTTGAGGCTTTTAAATAAGACAAACATTACTACATACACACATACATAACACAACATTTTCCTGCTGTTCACATACCTCTATTTTCAGGATTGCTTTAAGTAAGTCAGGTTGTGGTACATCCTACCACAGAGTTTACTTTTAGGGTTTGTGTGGACCCAGATACCTGAGATTTAATGTTCACTGAGCATCTGGGGATTTGAGATTTTGTCCCTAAGTGTATATAGATAACTAGGTCAGTTAGAGCTCGGGATGCTGTGTGTGGTGGGTTCTGCATGTCCACATGGGCTCCCTCTGGGTTATCAGGTTCCCTCCAACCTCCCAAAAACATGCCATTAGGTGAATTGGCAACTCTAAATTGTCCTTAAGTGTGAATGAATGTGTGTCTGCGTGGTTCATTGTAATGGATTAGCAGCACATCAGGGTGTGTCCTTGCCTCACACCCAATGTTCCTGGGATAGGCTCCGGATCCACTGAAACCCTGACCAGGATAAAGCGTTTAGTGACATTGAACGAGTTGCCAGATTTTATTAAACCCATTCCAACTTGTCGGAAATGTTTTTCACAGCAATGCCAAGGTTCTTCAACCACATAATCTGAAGACATTTACTACTACAAACAATCTTTCATATAATGTTTATAAGATTTCTAGTAGGAAATAATTCTTCAGTTTTTGTGCCATCAAAAAAATCAAAAGGTTCTTTAAGTAATAAAGAAATTGTTCTTTAAAGACATCATTCTGTCACCTTCAATTATAAGAATGTGGATTTTATTTATTAATGTGGATAAAATATATTGTTTTATTACAAAATTTTAACATTTTTATTTGATTATCATCTTTTCTTATCCATACATGCATGTACACTTGGACATATCATTTTTTCAAGGATTATGGTAGAAGATAAAAAATAATACTCTATATATCAGTGCACTTAATAGTTGGCACACTTGAAAATGTCAGAACAGGATGAATAGCTGGATCAAAGCATCTGGAGACTGTATCAGATAAAACAGCATCTCTTATCTAGAGCTCTCCCTAATCCATGGGATATCCTACAACCATAGTCCACATCTGCGCCCGAGCAAACTCTGAAACCTTTGGATAATGATCATGAGAACACCCATTCTCTCTTCGTGTGCTTAAGAGGAGAGAGAGAGAAATTGGATTGTGGTTTGCGGAGTCCAGCAACGGCCAAGAAGCTGCCATCCTGCTATGTCTGGGCTGGCACGGGCAATGCTGAGGCCTGTCAAAAACTCATCACGGCAAGGAAGCCGCCACAGCAGGGATGCGCTGGGATGCCAGGGCACGGTGGGGGAGAGAAAGCAGAACCGCTTGCCCAACAGCATGGCCATAATGAGCAGGAAAATGCACATTCTTTTATTCATATTACTGTTACAACAATGTGCTTTTGTCTATTATTTTCCTCCCTCGTATTATTGGAGGCCCTTTTTTGGACAGCTGCTGGGGAGAATGTTTATTCCTTATGTTTGAGCTGGTTAGTGCATAGCACCAGAGAGAAGATCCATGCATAATGATAGAATAGCCGAAGATTCGTTTCGGTTCCCAAATAGCCGTTGCAAGCAACAGGGCTGCTCGGCTTGCTACATGTGTACATGAGCTCAATCTATAGCTGTCGCCGAGTGAGCCGTGATGAATCCAAAGTAATGCTGGCTTCGATTATTTTCATGCTATTCATGTGAAATCATGCTTCCTCATTAGTGAATGCACCAACTGACAAGCACCAGGAGTGTGAATTAGCAGCTACTCAGGGAATAGTGCCAGCCGTTCCAAATAGCACAGTGCTAACTTCATTTAAAGAGTCATGAAATGCAACCACAAATGTCAAATATCATTACAGCCTGCTCACGTTACTGTGTTCCAGGTGCGAGGGAGGTGGGCGGGCCAGGACCTAGAGGGGATTTGAGGGACAAGCTGAAGGTCAACGTCATTTGCTTTAATTCAAATACCTAAATATTTAAAGCTCTGTTACAGCGAGGGGTGTTTTGGGTTGTTGGGAATCATTTTGGAGGTTGTGAATGCGGTCTCAGCCCATTAAACCTTGCTGTTTAGGCCGTTTGTCCTACATCAGCAATAAAAGGTTACAGAACGATTGTGAGGCCTCGATATGGTGCTTGTTTATGTGCTGTAATGTTGTGCTCATGCCAAATCAGCACTGTGAATGCTGAGGCCTGGTGTTTCTGATTTCTCTGTGTTTGTGTGTGTGTGTGTGTGTGTGTGTGTTTCTATGTTTCTATATCCTTAGGTGCTTGATCACTTAATCAGTTTGTGGATCTTAAGGGTGTGTTGGACTCTTGTATCCAGTTGTTTATTTCTTTATATAAAAGATGTTTCTAAACCTTCATTATAAACATAGGGAGTGTAGGGAGTGTCTCCGCTCTTTATCTTGTTCCAATGAAGGCGGAGATGCTGCGGTTGATCTTCATCCATTGTACACAGTCGATATTAAAATTGGGAAATGGTGGCTGATATACAGACTAAAGCCGGTTATAGACTGAAAAATTACAGTGGTCTTTTAAGATTATTACTTGTCAGACTCGAAGAGATAATTCCAAAAAACTTGGCCCAATCCTATAAAGTGCGATAATGCATTTTCCATGTCAGATTACACAATGAAGATCCTTTAACGATAGACCTGCGGTTAAAGTAAATTGCTATGTTATGCTCACTTTATCAATCAACGTGATCCAGCAAAAATAGCTTCGCATAAACAGAGAGATCTTTTAAAGTGAGCTTGAAGTAGTAAAGAGATTTTTCAGTCCATTATTGTGTTATGTTTACGTCTCACCATTGCCATTATCATATTTATAGCTGTTTATTGAATTTCGTTCCCTGCTTTTTATTCAATCCTGTGCTATCCTCTTATTGGTGGCTTTTAGGTCAGTGTCGTAGCAGTAGTCAGGCTCTGAGATTTTTTATCAGTTATTGCTAACTCTGCCAGAACTTGTTAGCTGTTGGCTGTCTTTGGTTACAGAGGTACATCACATTATGCGTCCACCGATAAGTCCACCACCTCAACACATGAACATATAACTCTTTTATGATGTGTGATTTAGCTTTTTTGTCTGTGACAGCAAAATTGGGCTGAAAAAAGTGTACAAGTGTTAACCTTGAATTCACACCAGATGAGTTGCACAAGCACCGTGTCTGCTTTGCATGGAAAGCGCATGAAGTCCATCCGCCCAATTTACACCACACATTCTGCACGTGCCACTGACATGACAACACGGTGTATTTTTATCAAGAAAGCTAACACCCATATGAATAACAGTGGCAGTAGGGACAGCTGAGGTTGGATTAGCTATAATTACAACACAGCTCAATAATGACAACGTGACAAGAAGTAATGAGATAATGAGTGAATAATTAGCACGTGTGTGTTTTATTGTTACTCATGTGGGTCATAACCATACATTTTGCTCTGCAACTAAGTGACACAATCATCCTTATAGATAGACATCCTTATAGATTATGGTTTTAAATGACAGCGTAAAGAAAATGAAAGTGTTCTGTCACTGTAATCATAAAGACCTCAGGATCCTCTCAGGATACTTATTCACAATGTGTATAATATAGACTTCAACAACACTCTTGGTACTGTTTGCCTTTACTCTTCTACACACTACTCTTCTCTTATGGTTTATAATCGCTAAACTATTCAGTGTCACCCAGAAGAGAATACTGTAGGTTCCCTTTGAGTCCTCTCAAGGCTTCTTTCTCATGTCCTCTCAGGGGTTTTTTCCTTGCCACTGTCGCCTCTAACTTGCTGATTAGGGATCTTAATCTGCATCTGGATTTCTGTAAAGCTGCTTTGTGAGTGTCTGTTGTTAAAAGCTCTATACAAATAGCTACTGTAAAAGTGTGTTAATGCTTGTTGAAAGGTAAGTATATCTTTTTTGTGCATGACTGTTGTGAGAAATAAATCAATAAAAGCATTCGGTTTGAATTGATGTTGAAAACTTGAGAATTCATGTATAGCCACGTAAACTGTGAGGTCGTGTTCCATGAGTGAGTTTTAACCACAAAATGATTTGAGTGGTTAACACATTGGGGTTGGGGGTTCAATTTCCACCTCTGCCCTGTATGTGCTGTGTTTACGTGTTCTCCCCATGCTTTGGGGGTTTCCTCGGGTACTCCAATTCCCTGCTCCAGTCCAAAGACGTGTTGTAGGCTGATCTCTAAACTGACCGTATATGTGAAAGGGTGTGTGAGTGTGTGTGCGATTGTGCCCTGCGATGGGTTGGCACCCCGTCCAGGGTGTCCCCTGCTTTGTGCCCCGAGTCCCCTGGGATAGGCTCCAGGCTCCCCTCGACCCTGTGTAAAATAAGCGAGATGGATGGATGGATGGATGGATGGATGACTTCTGGCAATCTATGAACACAAACATGAGTGGAATTATAATTCTTGGCTAACTCTGAGAGAAGGTGATGTGTGTATTCCTCAGGCAGAGTGAAAATTTGGGCAGCAGCCCTCCTACCATCTTGAATGTGTGCACATGCTGCCCAAAAGGCTATCTCCCTAGCTGCCTTCCTACTGAAACGCACTGATTATGGTCTCATCTATTAATATCAGGTGTGGATCAGTAGGCAAAGTGTAATATTTCTGAATGTAGCAATTCTGAATGGGGAAAGTGTATAACAAATCTCAAGGCGTTTTTGTAATAGGGGTCAGGAGTGACTCACAGGGTGGGGTGTGTGCCAGATTTCTAACAAAATGCATATGGATGTTTGCCTTCCTGTGCTTTTCTGTTCTATGCCAATGTGAAACAAAATAAAATTACACGCAGGACCATGACAAATGAAGAATGCATTACAGTCTTGCAAGTGCTCATAGCCTCCAGCTGGTAATACTTGTCTTTACAGGTGCCACAGTTCAGAGTAATATAAAACAGAGCATATGAAGGAGGAACAAACTCGACAAGAGAGGCGAATTCTAGTCTCTCCTTTCCTCTCCTGTGTCCTCTTTGGAGTTTTCATCTCCTCATTTCTTCTCCGTGTTTATTCCATGAATCATGACACTTCTGTTCCATCTGGTCTTTCCGTCTCATCCTCAAAGTATTCAGCTGTATTTGCACAGATACCAAACAAGCGCAGATTCCCGTAGGAGTGATGTAACTTCTTCTGATCCTTATTCTACTGTATTCAGTATATTTCTATTTTAAATGACACGTACAGAAATGTGGGGGCAGGAAGAAGAACGTGGGCAAGAAGAGTTCATCTGTATTTTTCTAGAATTTGTCTTCACACACTTAAAAACTCTGATGCTTAAGAGTACTCAACTGTGAAAAATTCATACTGATGTTGGTGTCCATAGCACCTACAGTGCTGTGAAAAAGTATTTTTGATTTCTTCTGTTTTTGTGTATATCTCATAGTTTTAGATCGTCAAACAAAATCCAACATAAAACAAAGGCAACCTGAGTAAACACAATGCAGTTTTTATTTATTTATTTAGTTATATTGTAGTAAAACAAAAAAAAGTTATCCAACACCTATCACCAATGTGAAAAACTGCCTCCTTAAACTTTAGCAGCAGTAATTGCAACCAAACACTTCCGATAACTGGAGATCAGTCTTTCACTTACTTCTAGGACTAGGATTTACTCCTATGCTTTGGATCATTGTCTTCCTGCATAATTCAGTTGCGCCTGAGTTTCAAATTACGGACTGAAGACCGGACATTCCCTTTTTTTCTGGTAGAGAGCAGAATTCATGTTTCCCTCAATTATTGCAAGTTGTCCAGGCCCTGAAGCAGCAAAGCATCCCCACATCATCACACTCCCACCACCATGCTTCACTGTAGGTATGATGTTCTTTTTGTGGAATTCTGTGTTTAGTTTATGGCAGATGTAACGGGACCCCTGTCTTCCAAACAGTTCCACTCTCGACTCATCAGTCCACAGAACATTCTCCCCAGTGGTTTGAGGATCATCAAGGTGTGTTTTGGCAAAATTCACATTGTGAGAATTCATATGAGTCTTAATGTTCTTCTGGGTTAGCAGTGGTTTTCACCTCGCCACTCTTCCATGATGCCATTTTTGCCCAGTGTCTTTCTGATAGTGGAGTCATGAACAGGGGCCTTTATTGATTCAAGAGAGGCCTGTAGGTTCTCTTATGTTGTCCTTTGCTCTTTTGTGACTTGCTGGATGAGTTATTGCTGTGCTCTTGGAGGAATTTTGGAAGGTCAGCCACTTCTGGGAAGGTTCAATAGTGTGCCTAGTTTTCTCATTTGCAGATAAAGGCTCTCACTGCGGTCCTTTGGAGTCCCAAAGCCTTTGATATAGCTTTGTAACCCTTCCCAGTCTGATGTATTTCATTCACCTCCTTCCTCATTATTTCTGCAATGTCTTTCAATTCTGGCATAGTGTGTTCCTCGGTAAGACCTTGTAACCAACTTCGTGCTGTTGTAAAAGTTCTATTTAAATGTTCATTTGATTGAGCAGGGTTTGCAGTAATCAGGCCTGGCTGCATCTAGTCCAGCTGAACCCCATTATGAATGCAGTTTGACCTTAAACATAAAATGTGTGTGTTTTTTTTTATTTATTTTTAAAAAAAAATTTTTATAATTACATAACTCTGGGGGAGTTTATTTAAAATGGTAAAAGCAGTATTTTACAGCATTCTTTTAAGAAATCAATACTGATTATTGCGTCACAGTGATTAAAAGATATTTCATCCTTGTGTACAGACTCCAACTAGCATATTCATAAATCTAGATTTTTTTAACAAGAAAAGTCTAGAGAGCATTTCTGAGCTACCACATGTCAAACAATTTATTCTTTCATATAGAAAAAAAATTACAGTCTTCAAAACAGTTTTTGGGTGTTTTCCCTTGAACTATCACATAAAACCGAATATAAAATCCATAACCTCTTCCAAACATTATTAAGGTTTTTTCCAGCAGCCTTCCATTAATGTTGATGAGATTTTGCCAAGACATGGTCAAAAACAGAACACAAGTGCAGAAAATGTTTACTGAGTTCAGAGGAAAGTATTGTTACGGTAACTGGTTTTAATACTGTATCTATCTAATGTGTAAATATCTTTACTTCAAACGCTTCATTTTAAAAAAAGATGTTAATTTAACCAAGCTGGATGAAACATTTTTAGATTTTTTTTTTAGATTTTTAGATTTTGAGTTTCACTCTATTTGGTAGAAAACCTCTATTGCACGCTGCTTGTGAAAGAATAGTTAGCTGTGTAATTTTGGAACATACCTGTACATTGTTGTTCACTCAAAAGAGGTCATGATTTTTTCAACATAATTTAAAATGTATAGAGTTGTGAATGAAGATGAACATTTGTTGAAGGGCTGGTATAAATTGTGCGGCTCTGCCCCGAAAGATGAGCTGCCACTGCTAACTAATGTTAGCTGACCAACTCACTACATTTGGCTATTTCAGAAATTTGTTCTCTAACCTCAATAATGTACTCTACTCTGGAGTGTAGAATCGCAGCATTGTCCTGAGACACACATTTGTGTTACAGTATTCCTTGAACATCATTGAGCTGTTTTTCCTTGCTGATGTCTACAGCAACTTCATCTTCAGTTGCTTCCCCCGAGGCATCCTCAGACTCCTGCACCTGTGTTTTGACAGCCTTTTATGCCTTTAAGTCTCAAACGCCTGCCGATTGTCACTTCAGCAAGACCAAGATATGAGTGCAAACAGAATGGCTAGACAGACTCTATTGTTGTTTTGCAGTCATGCACTTAAAAATCAGTCCTCAGAACTGGCCGTCTCTTTTTCTCATGTCTGCATAGAGCTGCTCGCTCTCTCTTTCACTTTGTGACAGGAGAGAAGCTCTTGACAGGCACTTCAGAGAAGAGGGAGGGACGGGAGAGAGACTCTCTCTCGCAGCATGGGGGCTTCTGTCTCTCTCTGTCAGAACTGGCTTGGCTTAATCCTGCGGTTTTCCTCGCAGAGCTTTGGCTGACTCTCCCAGTCTCTTTCCACCCGGGCTCACTCAATCACACCCTGTTTTATGCCTGAAAAAACAGGTATTAGTGGAGTTTGGTGACAGTTTTAGGATGATTTAGATGTGGGAGTAATAGAATTAGAATGCAGGAGTAAACCAATTAGAATATGGCATTGTGCCTGGTTAGCATTTAGCTGTCAGATTTACATTTCTATGACTGGACTGGGGCATACAGTATTTTGTCTTTTAAAAATACAGAAATACATTTTGTAAGGGGAACATGACATTAGCATTGCCACTTAGCGTTCTGATCAACAAGAGCTAACACGAACAATAGGATTCTTTCCACACAAAAAAAGCAACAAGAATGACCTGCACTAAACTGTGAAGGGTCAGTTACATTTACACTGTCTCTTTGGTTAATAAAGTATTGCTGTATGATAACATGCTATATTTTTACGTTAGCGATATCTTTACATAGTTTATCTATCTACTTAGCATAGCCACGTTTCCTGCTAGCTCGCATGTAGCTTTCTAGTTTGCAGAAGGTATGATGAATAAATGAACAGCATCAGTACTCATATGAAACATTTTAGACACTTCCTGTAGCAACAGGTATAGTTTTTGTAACATGCTGTATATTAACAAGTCAATCGTAGATCCATTTTCTTCCTGACGGGTACAGGTGCTAGCCGACAAATTCTAGCTGAAGGAGTTCTGGTGCTTTTATTTGCTGTAAAATCCACCAGAAGGTTGAATAATATTTTCTGTAACTATCAAATATAAAATATTATTTTGTCATTTGGATCAGCCTATAGTGGAGCCAGGCAGGCTTAAAAGCTGAGAGGAATGTACATGCTACATCTGAAACCACACACACTCCTAAATTATGAGCACTAGTTTTCCACTCTCAACATCCTGACTGGATAATTCAGCGCACAGTGATTCCCATGCCCTGCTCTATGCTCTGCCTCCATTCCTGGCCTGGTACTGAAGCCGGAAAAGCATGCAGTGTGAGAACAAGAGACAGAGAGAGAAAGAGAAAAGAAGTATGCACTTGAGGTAGGAGAGGGATACTGAGAAACATGGTTAGGGAGAGAAAGAGAGAAGGGGGGGTTTGCAAAACCAAAACAAATAGCAAAGCATTAACTGGCAAAAGGAGAAGGCCAGCTGCGGCCAGGCTGCAGGGAGGGCCTGAGCGAGCGTTCTTTAACGCTGACACCTGCAAGCCATTGCATCAGGATTTACAGTGCAGAAAGCAGTGACTCGGCCACGCAGGGGAAGGGAGCCTCCACATCCAGAGGGTGTGCTTCCTGGGACTGTAGTGATCAATGGTCAATTCTGCCAGTTGTATAGTAGGGAAAAGAGGGAGAGAGGAAAAACATGCAGAAAACAATGCACCTATTTGCAATAAAGAGCTCTGAGAGCTAGGGACAGGAAATAAAGCCACTTAAAAGATCTCATCAGAGCAAATTAGCATCCTTCAAACATCTGTCCATTTGAGCATACACTCCTCGGGCTGTACAGGCTAAAACACATCTTTTCTTAATCTCTGGTTGAGTCATTACTGGAGTTCCTTGCCTTTAATTTAGATGATCCATCTGTCCGGATGGAGCTCAGACCGCTGGTGTGTCAGTTTGGATGCAGTAAAGTGAAATGACGAATATTCTGAGCTAACTTCATCAGACACATAGTAACAAGGACAGACGAGCGATTGCGAACGTCCACCCATTCAGCTAAAGAGAGTCCCTGTCCAGTCGCATATCATGGAAGATGGAGAGACTACGCTGTTAGAAAGTACCTCAACAGAACTCCAGCCAAACTTACCTTCACCTCACCAGGAAGACCAGGCCAATGTGAAAACACAAAGGCTTGGACTTCATCTGAAGCTGTAAAGCAATTTTTTTGTCATGAGTGAAGCCCCTTAAACTGGCCCTTCGTCTTGGCTGGCGTTCCTGCTCTCCTATGCTTCTCTCTCTCTCTCTCTCATTAAGTGCTCCTTTTGTTAATGTGCGCCATGATGTTGAAATGTTCTATGTCATTGTTAACTAACCTCACCCCTCGTTTCTCAGCTCCCTGGGGTGTGGTAGTGGATGCCATTTTACAAACATAAGAATTGCTCAATTTGATCATTGTGTTGCATTTTCCATCCACATAATCGCCCACACATCAACTCCCACAAAAAAAAAAGGCGTGAAAAGTGAACTCTGTCCAACTTAGGTGACCTTTATATCCATGATACATATCAGTGATGGGGCCAAAACAGAAAGTGTATTGAGAGTTGGTATTAACACCTTTCTCTCACTGGAGTGAATGTTTTGAGTGTATATGATTGGTGAGGGAATGCATGCTCTGCGCTGTTCAACAATAATCCCTTGCCTTAATAGCAAATCCTTACGGCCTGCCCAGAAAAACACATCGTGTAGAGGAAAGCTCTCCTGCACAGACCCCTTGCTACGTAAACTGCCTTGTGACATCATCAGAGATGAACAGGTCCATGCCAGGGAACATAATGGACATAGAAATGACTTGATGCAAGATATTTATGTGTCTCCATAGAAGTCTTTAGGCAATACAGTACACTTCCGTTTGAGTTTTGAATCTGTCGAAAGCATCTATGTCTTCCAGTTGTCCACTGGTTCTGTGAATTTACACACTAATTGTGTGTGACAGTTTAAGTAAACTGGGCTTCGAAGGGGCTGCCTATTTGTCAGTTGGTTTAGATGCATTACAGATTTCCACAGTTTCACGTTGAAAAGGGTTTACATTAGATTTTGTTTGAGTCAGCAGCCAAAACACAGTGACAGATATTCAGTTCACATTGTGAGTATCTCTACAATAGCTAATGAATGTATGTTTTACAGGTTACTAAGTGATAGTGTCAATCTAGCCATTAAAGTTTCTATGGCTAAGCTGTTCCTGTAGCTTACAGTTATCATCCAGATGCTTTTATCTGAAGTAATGCAGAAAAAAAAATCAAGCATACAATATGAGCAGCCAAGGCTTAAAAAGCCCAAGGGATCCTATGTCTGGGATGTTTGGTGTATGAATAATTTCTAGTATCTACAGATAGATGACCAGAATTGCTTGCCTTTTGATGTAAAGTGGATGAGGCTTGTCTTGGGTAATTTGCATAAGCTTTACCTTCATCAGTCACAAGGCTGATGTTTTTTGTTGCTCTATCATGGGTCTTATCAAAACTGTAAGCAAGTATCAAAACTTTTTGAATGGCCAGTTCATGCTTGGCCAACCTATTGGCTAATTGCCTATATATATATATATATATATATATATATATATATATATATATATATATATATATATATATATAAAACTAACCTAGCAAGTATCCACCCATCCATTACTTATCCTACACAAGGTCGCAGGGAGCCTGGACCCTATCCCAGGGGACTTTGGGCACAAGGGAAGGGACACTCTGGATGGGGTTCCAACCTATCACAGGGCCTAATCACACACACACACACACACACACACACACACACACACACACAAACACACACACACACACACACACACACACACACACACACACACACACACACACACACACACACACTCTCTAGTTTAGTAGCTGTGCTAACCACTAAGACACCATGTCCCACCTAGCAAGTATATACTGTTGCTTTGTTTGGTGCTTGGTCTATTGTGTTTAGTTCTGCTTATTCTAACTTTGGTGGATATTTAATATAAGTTATATGGGTATTTATGAATGGGTGTGTGAGTGTGTACGTGAGTGTGCCCTGCGATGGATTGGCACCCTGTCCAGGGTGTACCCCGCCTTGTGCCCGATGCTTCCTGGGATAGGCTCCAGGTTTCCCTGTGACCCTGAAGGAAGGATAAGCGGTATAGAACATGGATGGATGGATATATGGGTGTTTAATATCAAATATATAATATATTTTCTATATATGAAGTTAGTACACCAAGGAAAACGGGTTCCTTGAGAAATCTTGGTTTGGGATTTCAAGTGGTACCACAGAAATTGGCTGTGCTCTCGGGTTGGACGGATAGTTACTCTCACTCCTGTCAATCACATAGATGCTATCCAATCACGGGCATCTATGTCTTCATGTATGCAGAAGAGGTCAGTTAGCCCTTATCTTTAGCTGCCCTGCTCAAAGGAAGCACATGCTATCCTTAGATCTCATAATTGTCATGGGATAGAGGAGCGCTAGCTAGTGGGTGGGAATTGGCAGACAACTAAATTGGGAGAAAAAAATCTTTAAATAGTTAACAGTTTTGGCTTTCTACTGAAATTAAAACTCTCAATATACGGTTCTGTACAGATAGGATCTTTACAATGTCCACAGCTGGGACAAATTGAAAAACCCTTATGGGTGCTAGATGAACATTTTAAAGGGGCTTGCTTAAGGAAAAAAGAGTGGAGAGGATGGAGCTTTGCCTCTGTGCCTTAGCTGCTGACCATTCTGCATTTAGAGGCAGAGTAGACTATCATAAACTGGCAATGCTTGGCCTCCCCTCTTCCCTGCATCTCTAACTTTCATACACATTGCTGTTCTGTTCTATCCTCAGTGCCAGCTTTTGCCCCACACCCTCCAATTATATAAAGATGATGACATGCAGAAAGCGAGAATATATAACTCATTAATCATTTGCCATGGCTGAAACGCACAGAACAAACATTGGCAAATGCAGCACATATGCTTGTGGTATTCTCCACGGCCTTTTTAGGACAAGTTGCTGCTATATTTTACACAGTTATTATGGTAAATATATCCAATTAAAGCATGCCTGAGTGCAGTCTTATCTCACTGTTATCTTAGACAGCTGGCTGGAGTGAGGAGTGAGGTAGAAAGAGAGAGAAGGGAAGGAGCTGACTGATGCATGGAACGACTGAGAGAAAAAGTAGAGAGGCGCGAAATGAAAGAAGAGTGTGTCTTTAATATGCACAGGTTAACACATCTTGTCTAATTTTACCATAAAAGTGCATATTACAGGTCCGTGTAAATGTGATGAGAATCATTTTACACCTGCACTGTGATCATTTAAATCATGGCTGTTGCATGTACAAATTAATAGACCTAAAAGGGCAGGTGTTAAATTTGCATATGCCTGTTTCTGCCTTTTTACTGCAGATAAAACCATGATATTAATGTTTCATAAAATTATGTCCCAGCAGTACAAATTATTGAGGTTTCTTTCTAACTGGGACAATATATTTGCACTGTATATATATGTCTGACACCAGCAGCATTCAAAGAGCCTGTGAAAGGTTTTCATTATTTTTCCTCATGAACAAATTCATGCTCATGTTTACACTCTTATTTTGCGTCCGTATTGCATTTCAGCATCTAAATTGTGCAGAACACATCCACTAATTGCGTGCACAATTTTATCAGATTGCACAATCATATGCTCATGCTATATTTGTATTCTTACTGAATCAGGGGCTGATAGATTAAGCGTGAGACATCACAAATACACATTAAGTTCATGTTAATCAGTTTAGGGTGATTTGGTCACCTTGGGGGTCACTCTGTCTCCACTTATTAGTTGGTTGAATTTATCTATAGTCATGAGTATTGCTTTTGTGCCCATGAGAAGGACATATCATCCCAGAAGCTCAATCCAACTTCTCTCCATACCATAGTTTTTCCACTCTCTCCGTTGCATAACCGCAGCATTCTTCCTCTCTGGTAAAACATGACTTTTATATATTTGTTTTCATATAAATCCCTACCATCTGTCTGACTGTAAGTACATCCCCTTGCTTACTTTTCCCCCACCTGCCTATTAAATTTTTGTGGAGTCTGTATGAGCAGCCATTATTTCAGATTCCTCTTGCCTGCTGCTTACAGGAGTTGATGGACCATGTGTATGCGTAATTTGCTACTTTTGTACTTTTGTAGTCTTTTCTTTACAAGAGTGACTCACTCTGGATATTGTTGATCCAGGTTACATGGGCAGAGCTCAACATTCCCGTGTCCCACTACATTTTGGTTTCCTCTGTACTTGGAGACCCTTGGCCCTACTGGCCGGGTGCAGTGTGTCCCTGGCCGGAACAAAGCGTTTGTCTTCTTTCTCCTTATCTTTCCATCCTGCTGTCTGGTGAGGCATTAATCACTGCAGGGCGGCAGCGTTTACGAGGCCTGCTCCTTTTTATTAATCTCTTCCAGCTGCCTGCAACGCAATGCTGTTCTCCTCCTCTCCACTTTGCTCTGCTCACTCACACAAAACACCTTCAGGGGCAACCAGCATCTCCAACATGTGGGCCGGAAACAGGCCTTTTTAATTCACCAAACCACAAATAAACCCCATTAAGGAGAGGAAGGGATTCTGTTGTGTTTCCCCCCCTCTTAACAGATAGCTTTACATAGAGGGTTTTTTTCTTTAAGGAATTGTTGAGCTTACTGGGCCCATATCGGGGGCTTTTATAGTGAAATGGGATCCCATATCTTAGATGTCTTAGATGAGACTGGGACAGTAAAGACTGCTAACTAGCTCCTAATGAACAGTTGGATACCCTGTGGATTGAAATAACATGTTTTTTTATGTGCTAATGTATAACTAGGGATGGAGCATCATGCTTTCGTGCATTCCTGTGGATTAAATCCTCTGTGGCTGCCTTTCATTCTTGAGTCCTATGCTAATAAAACGTTGATTTGCTTGTGTTACCAAAAGGCAAAGATTTGTCTTATTCTCTCGTTGCCTCTTTTTCTCTGTGTTTCTTTACATATATACACTGACACACACACCTCATAGCTCTTTCCTTCCAATTCTCTGCTTTCATCAGATGGCAAGCGTCCCGCACTCACAAGCCTTTTTTGTTTTATTGGGCTTTCTCTAGCCCCCACTCTTCCTTTCCCTCACTTCCTTCCTTTCCCAGAAATGACACTGTCCGATTTTGAAACATCTCTTTCCCCGTTGGCACTGGCTTTGCCTTTCCTCCGCCATCTATCTGTTTCTCTTCTGCAAGGACCACACAGATGGATGGTATGCGTGAGCCTCGTCCGAGCTGGGTGGCCTGCATGCTGCGAGAAGTGGCGGGTGACAGCAGCTCTCTTCAGACGGCATGGGACGTAATGCATGTGGACAGTGTAAAACCGGCTCTCCTGGAGAGCAGAAAGGAGACGAGAGCAGAAAGAAAAGCTTTGGCATCAGTAAAGCCGGAATGGCAGCCACGCTTTGGGACTCTGGCACTGTCCAGAGCAGCAGCACTGAATCCATGCTAGATCACCCCTAATGCACCTCACACGCATCGGCAAAGCCGGGATAAGCAAACAGGCTGATGTGCTTTTATCTGCCACTTTAAATGAAAGAGAGATTGAAGTGTGAGATCAGTGGCTTCCTCATTATCTTATCTCAGGGGAGAGGGGAGGCCTTTCTCATTAAAATGAAGCAGTTGTCATCACTATGAAAGCCTGTTCAGCATGTTGGCTGCTCTCCCCTCCCTACACTTGCTTCCTCCGTGGTTAGAGGGAATCTAACCAGCTGTGGGATCTAGCCGTGTGAAAGAAAGCATTACGGACAGAGCGGTTTGGCATGTGATCTTATTTGGACTTGATGCCCTTGACTGCCCATCCATCAAAAACACATTTTTTTCACCATATTTCTCTGTAAGATATTGTCTAGAAATGTTTCCATGTCAAAGTGCTTTGTCCTGATCTTCATTGAAGTGTCAGGAATCCTGAATCACTTTGTGCTGATCGTCTTTTGTAAAACATTCTCACACTAGATTTTAGTATCACATCCTGGGAAACAAAAAGAATATGAATAAATCATATAGAATTGGACTTGACTAAATGCTGTCATCCTCTGGGGGATCGTACTTTGAATTTTTATTTTCCGAGCAGTAAACACTTGTGTGATTTATACCAAAGCAGTGTTTAGAAACCAAACAACTCCACGTCGGCATCTTTCTTTGAGAGATATGGATGATCTGGGTTTCAGTTTGGAACATGTTTTATTTGGAATCGTTATAAGCCTGGTTTTGTTGGCCAAGTCACACTGAAGCCATTTTTTCTCATGTGTTAGGTGTCACTTCTGAAGTTCAAGGAGGACAGAAATCAACAGCAAGTGTGTTTTCTCGCTCAAACCCTAATACCCCCACTCCTCTCTTATCACCTCGTAGCATTTAGCACATAGTTCACAAAACAAATGGCCTACAGTGGGCACTTTGGGTGAGAGTGTGTGTGTGTGTGTGTGTGTGTTCGGTAGTAACACCGCTGCTCTGCTGAGTATTAAGCCTTAGACGAGATGAGAGATCAGAGGTGTCGTCCCATCAATGGCTGGAGGAAGAGAGCATTCTAGCACTCACCGTGCCGCACCTCAACCCCTCAACATTTGTTTTTCTTCTCTATCTCTCGCTAGCACTCAGCCCCCTTCTTCAAATGAACGTCGCCTATCGTAAACCTTTGCCCTCGTCTATTTTCATCACTTGTCGGCTATGAGGAATCAGGGGTGATGTTATTTTGGAGATGAAAGAATGAAAAACACTGTCAAATCCAATTTCCTCCATTTTTTAAACTCACTCGCAGCTGTATGTTCAGGAAGAAGAAGTTGAAGACAGCACAGCTGTGAATGCTAAGTCTTGAAAACATAAACTGTTTAGAAATAATTTTAAAAATCGACATACTTTTGGCTAGGCTCTGAACATATGCACGAAACCAGCCTGATTTTAAGTCCAGAGGATAATCTATTGTAGGACCAGGGGATTGTGTCTTGTTTTTGTATTGTAAGTGTGATATGTATTGTATAATTGGTGAGTAATGAAAGATAAACTGAGGACAGAGCACATAAATCTTTGTGAATTGGATGGAATTTGGTTTAGTCTGATGAACACAGAGTGTTGGTTAGATATACCATCTATCCAATGTTATTTTGGGGCAGAAATGACAATGGAATGATGAGACCCACAACTTTAGTGGAAAATCTCAACTGAAAACTGTAGACATGTTTCTAAAAAAAAAGTGCTGCTATAATCATAAAGACTGTGATGCTAATACTGAGCAACTTTTTTCATTCAACTCATTTGACTTTACAGTCATGCATTTGTCAGCTTCCAGCTCCCAGATACCAAATGAGCAGGCCAGGGGGAAATAAAAAGAACCTGACATGATGAAGAAATCTTGAGAGGAACCAAACTCAAAAACCCATCCTGTTCTGGATGACGCCTGATAGTGGGATTATAAATCATTACAGTATACAGATGTAGAACAGTAAAGGCAATGATACTAAGTGTGTTGAAATGATGTTCAGTATGAGCATATTGTGAATTGGAGAGTGGGATAAGCACAAGACAGTCTTTATGATCACAGCAGCAGTACATATCTACAGTACCCAGGTATGATTATACACTGACGCAAGTACTCAATATATACTGTAATCTATAAAAATGAAGAAAAACAACAAATTCATCATGTAGCTGGACAACCAGAATCATTTTACTTAGCATAATTTGAGTTCTAGCATCTCAAGATTTGAAGGCTGATTTGTAAGCTGGAGGTTATTTAGGGTCTGCGCACCAATGATGTGAGGACCCTATTGTATCTGCTCCGTTTATTATTCTTTGCATTTTTGAGGGCCTAGACATACTCATACCAAAACTTTGCACATGTGTCAGAAGTGGCAAAAAATTCCATCTGATACAGGTTTTAGAATTAGGTGTGGCAAAATGACTCGATAGCGCCACCTACAAAATTTCAACAATGTGTGCCTTGCTCTACGTTTCACCTACACATACGAAAATCAGTAGGCATATGTAACATGCCAACCCGTACAAAAAAGTCTCTTAGAGTCATATCCTAAACCCAACAGGAAGTCAGCCATTTTTATTTTTCTCTTAAACTTTTGTTCATATTTTACCATTTCCAGGACTCGTATTTTAACGAGCTCCTCCTAGAGATTTAATCCGATCAAAATCATATTCTGTCAGTCTGATCTAAAGGCCCTGGCAATGCTAAATTGCGAAGCTTTTGAGTTTTTGCTGCACAGCGTGGCTGTGGCGGTTTGACAAATTTCTATGTTTCGCCATAAAAGAGGAAGTTGTTATAACTCATACATACAATGTCCAATCTGCCCCAAACTTCACATGCTTAATAGCAGTCCTGGTCTGAATACAGTTACATGTGAATATTCAGTTATAGTCATAGCGCCACCTACTGGCAACAGCCATTTTCAAGCCTTGTACATTAACAAACTCCTCCCAGAAATTTTATCAGATCAACATCATATTCAGTCAGTCTAATCTAAAGGCCTTGGCGACGTTAAATTGCGAAGCCTTTGAGTTTGTTGAACAGTGTGTCTGTGGAGGCCTGCCATTTTTTTTATGAAACGAATCACATTTTTGAGGCTTAAAAATATTCTAAAACTCATGAAACTTTGCACACACCTCAAAAGTGGCAAGTGATACAGGTTTTAGAATTAAGTGTGGCAAAATGGCTCGATAGCGCCATCTACAAAATTTCAACGAAGCAACCCTCGCGCTACATTTCACCTACGTGTAAGAAAATCAGTAGGCATATGTAACATGTTAAAACGTACAAAAAGGTCTCTTAGAGCCTTATCCTTAACCCAAAAAGAAGTCAGCCATTTTTGATATTTCTCTGCAATTCTTGCTCAGATTTTGCCATTTCCAGGCCTCGTATTTTAACGAGCTCCTCCTAGAGAGTTCATCCGATCAACATCATATTCGGTCAGTTTAATCTAAAGGACTTGGCGATGCTAAATTGCGAAGCTTTTGACTTTTCGCTGCATGGTGTGGCAGTCTGACAAAGTTAGAGGTTTCGCCATGAAAAAGGAAGTTGTTCTGACTCATACATACAATGTCCAATCTGCCCCAAACTTCACGTTTGATAACAGTCCTGGCCTGAATACATCTATGTACCAATAATTAGTTATAGTCATAGTGCCACCTACTGGCAACATGAACTGACGTGTTTTACACTAACTTAGACAATGTACGTATCCTGGCCTGAAGACATCTACATGCCAATATTCAGTTATAGTCATAGCGCCACCTACTGTGAACAAGAAGTTACGTTTTACATCGTGATACACTCCTAACAACATATAAGTGGTACAAAATGCTAAAAAAAAAAAAAAAGGGAATGGCATTCCCCTGGCAGAGTAGCCACAATGTGCACCAGGGTGCGTGGGTCTGTTCATCCCTGCTTGCAGCTTTAATTAGATGTTGATACAGTTCCACTGTGAACTTTAATTTGTGAATACAGATGATCCTAGTTGTGTTTTTTTTAATTTGTTTCTTTTAATAATATCGGAATGCTCCTTTTCAAAACTAATGCGAATCTTGAACACCAAAGAAAAACCTTACAATGGTACAACAGTCCAATGGTTTCATTAGAAGAACAACTTGTTAATCAGGGACAAGATCTAAATCCACTGCCAAGCATGAGCTCACCTCAGTAGACTGCTGATGTAAAGGTTAATTTCGTATGGTTAAGGTATTAAAAGTGCCTTCTCTGGCTTTTCACTGTAGAAAAAAAAGTGGCATATTGTAAATGAGTCTGGTGTGTGACATATTGTAAATAAGATTTTACTGAGTACATGTTGAGTTGTATGAAAGACCTCTTGTAGGGATTGAAAAATGAGTGAGTACAATATAATACATGTAATCATCACCATAACAAACCATAAACCAATAAAACTGTGTAATACACCCACATGTGCTTACAGTGTGTGCCATCATGCAATGACTGTTAATGCTTTCAATTTAATGTTGAGCCAAAGGGGAAATCCTTCTTCTTTGTGGCATCGGGTGGAGATTAAAAAAACACCCATAACAACTTCAGTCGGCTGTCATTAAAGGCACAATTAGTGGGTTTTCATGCAGCTGAGTGTGTTCCTTCTGCTCCAGTGGGAGGTCAGGTGGCCCACTGAGTTCCAATAAACGCCATGTTTTTGTTCTCGTTCTCGTCACTGACACCGAGTTATAAGCTGCAGTATGCGATCTTGAGGAGGGAAATGAGATGATCTTTTCATGAGTTCAGATAGCTTATTCCCAAAGTTCTCCATTTAAAGACAGGAAATACACTGCAGCACCCAGCCGGTGGCCCAATGCCGTCTGTCAGCTGACCAACTGAAGCATTTTTTTCAAGGGATGAACAAACACTTGCTTCTGACGTTAATCTTTAATGTGGTTCCTTTTACTGCACTTAATCATGCAACTGAAATACTAAAATGTTACAGGTGTAAAGCTCAGCCATGTGCTGAGGGTTTTTTGGAGCACAGCACAGCACAGCGTGACAGGTGGACATGCCCTGGTAGCCCTCCAGAGCCCAGTGCTTACGTTCAATTATCACAACTTAATTTAATTGGTGCAATAAAACAATCCAGCTGCATAAACATGTATGAGAGGGCGTGAGATCTGGAGTGGGGAGCTCTTGGTCACCGGGGACACGGATGTCTGCTAACGCCAATGAATCATTTCACACTGCGACGTGGTGATTTAAGGGCGGCCAAATCAGCGCGCAGCTCGCCGGCACCTTGCTGGGACAATGTGTCGCTTTCTTATGCATCCATCATGCTGAACACTCTTCCCAAATGGCTGCCACAGAGAGCTGGAGGAGCCCCATTTGGGGTACTTTAAGGAGATGGGGGGTGTCTTGTAATTCTGCCTGAGAGAGAAGAGAGGAGTGGGGTTAAGCACCCGTGTGAGATGAAATAGAGTTCTTGAGTGCAGGAAACTACTCACTTAGAAACACTTGGATGAATCTCTTTATCAATTGTGTGTTATATTGAAAAGGCTGAGTTCATTTAGTTTCAACAGCACTGGTCTTCACTAAACAATGAACTTCAGTTGCTTTATTTTTAGATAAAGTTTCACATTTAATACTACGGAAACCCAAAATAGTCAGTTTTGACTTTATATATTTAATATGCTATAATACAGAGGTTCTCAAATGTTCTCTAGTCAGAGATCCATTCCAGTGTCAGAATGTTCCACAGACCACAGTTCCACAGTTTTCTATCATAATCCAAGCATATAACAACTGTAACATCTTGGGATGGAAGATGATCACCACCTAATGTGGTTGGTCAAAAAGAAATGAAAATATGTCATACAAAAGACATTAATATTCAACTACAAACTACAACAAATGATGGTATTTAGTGTTCTGAAAATAGTGGTTGAGTGGTTCCACTTTAGTTTAATGAAGTTTAGTGTTAATGTTCTTGGGAACAAGAGCTAATGTTAGCACTGATGCTAGGTAACCAGAACGGTGGTCTGCACTAAATCATCAAAGGTCAATTAGTTATCAATCAGTATGCAGTAAAATCAGTATGCATTAAAAATACTGTGAAAAAATGTACAGTATGTTAACATTTGCTTCGAGCTTTCTCTCCATGTCAGTGAGCGCTTAACATTACTGCTAGCTAGCATCCAACTCTGTATGTTTCGTTCTTTCTGCTGGTTTCACAGACAAATCATAGTGTCATCACCAAAACTGTACTTGAAGTTACAAAGCTTCTTAATTTCCTTCCTTTAACGGACTCTGGTATCCCATAGGTACCCCCCCTATCTGTAGCTCTGTTCTGCTTAACGTCCATCCTCACCCTGTCAGTGAGGACTGAACTCTGACACGCGCAGTGGCTCTTCAGTGCAGCCCCGACAGCCGCACAATCGCTGCTGATTACTGTTGACGTTATCCAGAAGCCCTCTCACCTGAAAGGAAGCAGAGCGCAGAGTCCTATGCCTTTAAGGGTTGAACTCATCTCCCTCGACGAGTCTGTAATTGCTGTAATTAAAATTCTGAGAAATGATACCCTCCTAGGAATATGACATGCACACATTCAAATGCACTTATGATCTTGCCATGTGGCATGGAATTGAAATACGTATGTCCGACACACAAAAGGCCACACACAAGGCCATGATGGCAGGATGATCCCAGGTTTTTTTCACTTGACAGACATTTCAGAAATGGCTAGAAGGCCATCCATCCAGCAAGACTGTATGATGTAGAGGTTGATTCACTTCATCTTTTTCATCGTTTGTAGGGGAAAGAGTCTGCACCAGAAGTGATGCAAAAATAAGTTCAAGCCCTTTTCCATCTGTGTGCAATCCCAGCCTAATGCTATCGTCACCTGTTTCCCTGGGCCTCTTGCACATCTGGACTGCATTAAATAAATCACACAAGGTGCATTTTTATTTTTTTTGCAGCCTCTTTCATTTGCCTATGTGTAGCACTTGGCTTGTGTTTCTGAAATAGGCTAAAATAACAAATTAAGATCTGAGAGCTCAGTGAAATGCGTTGAATTTAAAGAGCAATTTGCTTGAATATTTTAAAACCAGACTCCCTTGGGGCTTTCAGTAAACTAGACACCAAGAGTCCAAGAGTGTGGTGAGCTTTACAGCTGTGTGGACTGGATTGTACATGCCCATATCTTTTGGGTTTTAGTTCACGTGTTTGGCGGTGTGATTCATTCAGCTTGTAAATAAAAGACTTATGGCATTAGGGAGTTAACTGGGACCCCTCTGTGCTAAAGAAGTTCAACTCTTTTTGTAATCGAATCCATTTGTGATGTATGATTTGAAGGCTGCATTAAAGTGCAATGCAACTTCGGTGTTTCATACCAGTGATTCAAGCCATTTCAAGAAAGCATTACTCATGCCCTAGAGCAAACCAAATTTATTAAACACGGTTTGTCAGATGAATATCCAGACATTTATTTCCTCAATATCTTGAGTGACATCAGAAGCATAACAGGTGACCAATGTTTGATGAAGTCTGTTAGCACAGTCATGCAGAAAGCACGCCAGTGAGAAACTCCACGCTTAGAGGAGTGCAGTGAGAGCTTTGGGAATCTCTTGCGTTAGGAAATGTTGCCCTTCATTCTGTAACTGGTAGAGGTGTGTGTGTTTGTGTGTGTAGGAGAGTTTGGGTGTATGTGAGTTTGTGTGTGTGTGTGTGTGTGTGAGAATGTGAGAGATTGTTTGTGTGTGTGAGTGTGTATGTGTGTGAGTGTGAGAGATTGTGTGTGAGTGTGTGTATGTGTGTGTATGAGTGTGTGTGTGTGTGTGTGTGTATGTAAGTGTGTGTGTATGTAAGTGTGTGTGTATGTGAGTGTGTGTGTCTGTGTATGAGTGTGTGTGTGCGAGTGTGTGTGTGTGCGTGTGTGTGTGTGTGAGTGTGTGTGTGTATGTATGTGAGTATCACATGAACGGCAGATGTGCAGCTGTGCTGAAATGGGAACACTGAGCTCGCGGGCGGCGCGTCTGTTGCGCGCGAGAGAGCTTTTGCGTCATGCAATCGAGCTCGTGTTATTGTTCTTCAAGGTTTGGACAGTGATGTCAGAGGAAAGAGGAAACTAGCTAACTCCCAACTAAGGGATCAGAGGTCACGGAGAACCTGGCAGCAGCCCAGCACTTTTTCATGTACGTTGCTTTTTTCCCCTTTTCATTTTCCGCAAAAATTCGTCACGCCCGGAGGAGAAGGCTGGAGCGTGCTCGGTTATGGCTGATTATTAGTGATGATTTAGGGTTGCGATGGTAGTTGTGGCTAAGACAGAGATCAGAGGATTAGGATGCACTGTGCACAAGTGGTCTAAAACATGCTGACAGCTCCAGCAGCTTCTTAGTAATACTCTGTTTGACAGTAAATTCTCTGAGCCATTGCTACTGAAAAAAGCAGCAGCTTGTGTAGGCCAGGAGATGAGCTAAAGAGTGAACAGAGAATTTTCATATCTATCCTTGAAGACCAATCTGTCATCACATGTAGGACAGAATATGAATATGATATAAAAGAGAACTTCTACTACACGTGCTTCTAAGGACATAAGGTCTTTTGCTGTTTGTTTTGATCTGTTTTGCAAATCACTCTAGCAGATCTTTTTCTTCCACACTTTGGTCTTTGTTTCTTGCTGAATCATGTTTTTTAATATTTTCTTACATGAATCATGGTTTTTAATAATTTCTAACTGAATCATGGTTTTTAATCAGTAATGGTGTCACTAAACACCATTTGATATCTTTTTATACCATTCTCCAGCTCTGTGAAAGGTCAGTATTTTCTGCTTTAGGGTTTGTGATAGCCCTTTGACTTTTAATCCCCTTGGCTTCCAAACTATTTAACCCTTCACTTTATGTCCAATGGGACACGGTGGCTTAGTGGTTAGCACATTTGCCTCGCATCTCCGGGGTTGTGGTTTGAATCCCATCTCCGCCCTGTGTGTTTGGGGTTTCCTCCAGGTACTTCAGTTTCCTACCCCGGTCCACGTCCACGTGCATTGTGGGCTGATTGTCTTTTCCAAATCATCCATAGTGTGTGATTGTTCCCTGCGATGGGTTGGCACCCCACCCAGTGTGTCCCCCGCCTTGTGCCCTGGGTTCCCTGGGATAGGCTCCAGGCTCCACCAGGATCATGTGTAGGATACGTGGTACAGAAAATGGATGGATGGATTTCATGTGCACTCATATCACTTCCGTGTAAACATACAGTGCGGTCCAAAAATCTGAGAGCACATTGAAAATCTGGGATTCTTATTTTATTTTAAATTGGAAAAGAACAGGAGGTTTTTGCATTCCTAAATGTTTAAAACAAATGAAATAGATACTCAATATCTTCAATATTTAATATTCAAGATTCTGCTTATTCTAGGTCCCTTACATTTAAATGCATGCAAATTTGTGACATTGACCATGTTAACTGCTTTGTTCAAAAGGTCAGAGTTTCCTCATGCCTAATCTGTACTACTGAAGCATGTGTTCAGATGACACTCTGATGGATTTCATATAAAATTCGCTTTGAGGAGTCCATGACATCTCCAGTGCACACTCATTAAAACAAAATGGGGACGTACCAAATATTAAGAAACTCATGTAAATGCTTAAAAGATTCTAATATTCACTCAAGTTGTCAGTAATATAATTTGTAATTGAAAAATCCTGAATTAAATTAGAAATTAGTGTAAAATAGGAGCATTTTCTATAAAGTCTGAGAACTTGTCTCAGACTTTTGGAGCTCACTATACATATATCCTGGTTGTGATGTCAGGAAATGAACTGAAGACCTGTGAAAATGTGTGAAAACATAATTTTTATATTGTCCTTTAAAGCCAACTCACAATGATTAAGCACTAAAACCTGTGCGTGTTCAGTCGATATCAGGTCATATTGTTCACATAGATCAAGTCATATGTTCTTGTTTTATATGTGCCCTTGGTAATGTGATGGGGTGATTGGTGGAGGAAGTGTCTCCCCCTGGAGGGGAATATGTTAAAGGCCCCCCATGAACCAAGCACCCCATCACTCCACACAATACCCTGGCTGAGTTATCTCAACCTTCTCTCTATCTTGATGAAGACAAATGATCCCATTGAAGGCTCTAATGTCGCAATCTCATTTAGAAACTCTAACGTTTAAATGAGACTTGCATTAGTTCTGAGAACTATTTGGCAAAGCACAGAAAATCCATACATCATTAGAACTGATTTATTTTGTGTAATATCTTAAGGGTTTAATACTTTCTTCCATTCATTAGATGGTAAGGTTATGCCCATTTTTAATTATAAATCTTCTCCAAGCGCAATGGCTAATGTTCCACGAATGATACTTATCGGGCTCCATAAGTGCTATGTCCAATAACTGTATTACATGGAGCAGAAATATGGCAGTTCAAATCCTGACGGATGTTTTATCACCACTTAACCTTGGACCAATTCCAAGATGTCTGAAAGGAGTGAGTACATCCTGGACATTCTGTGGGAACGGAGAAAAAGCTTAATGTGGTGGCTGTATTTGAAGAGATGTTAAGGGAAAATTTGAAAGTTTTATTTGCTTTAATGCTACGAGAGGAGATACAGTGCAAAGAAATGACATCTTAGCAAGTGCAATTAATCATTAATAATAATTTGTTTCTTTTTAGAAATAAATTAAAATTGAAATTAGTAAAAATGTCTAGAAATAGACTTATTAATCTTATATTTGGTTTATTGTAATCTTTTAATAGGAAATACTAGATTCATTTGGCTGCATTCAACATATTTGGCCACATATTCACAACATTTAACATGTTTCCACTTGCTAAGATTCTAAGTAAATTCTATAGTGTTCATGAACAGTGTTAGGATATGTATCTTTCTCCAACATTTGTGAATGTATACATTTCACCTTAAAAACATAAACATCAAGTAAATTTAGATCTGAATCTTCTGTTATAGGTGACTGGACTCTAGATTGTAGAGGTCCATTAAGCTGCGAAGAGGAAGTTATTTCATTCAAATTTAGAATTTGTCTAACATAATCCATCTTAATTTAATTGTCTAAATGGCTTCACTTATTTAGAAATATACAGAGCATTTACATGCATTGGTAAATCTGACAGCAGTGCTATGATGTGTACATATGACTAAGAATAATATTGGTAGTCACTGTAAATCTTTCAATCTTTCAAGTCAGTATCAATATCAATAGGATATAAATGGTTTATTTTAACTGCACTGTTGTGTATAAATCATGAGGCTGCCAAGGAATTAAATGAAAACATGCGCCTTTTGGCTGTAATATCAATAAATCACTCAGAGTTATACTTGAGACAGAGTGTTGAAAAGCTCTCCCAAAGGAACTGTTGGATTCATCATGTTTTCTGTCCCGCAAAGCCTTAGCAAAGAGCCGCCCTTTAATATCACTCTAATTTTTAAATATCCGTGTGAACTTGGTGTATTTTACATGCATGGGACTCTGCTGGGAAACGACTGCACTCTAAAGAGTTAACTTAAAACTATTCCATTCTTAAGAGTTGGCCTAAAAAATGCTGAATTGCAGTTATATCTGTATGTTTTATCTTTGCATCGTCCAGTGTATTGCATGCAACTTTATACAACTGTATACAACAATGTTTTTATATATATCATGGTTCAAAATGGACTTAGGAGTTAAGAGCATCACTCTTAGCCATCAGTAATTTATATATAAAATAATAATAATAATAATAATAATAATAATAATAATAAAAAGCACACACACACACACACACACACACACACACACACACACACACACACACACACACACACACACACACAGAGAGAGAGAGAGAGAGAGAGAGAGAGAAATACAATTTTCTCTCATTTTCACCTCTTAAAACATAGGCTGACCTTTTAAAAAACAACAACAACAACAACAACAACAAAAATCTGGTCTAACCCAAACCACCTTTGCTGTTTTCCCAGAACTGAATTGCATATAATATAATATATGTCTATTTTTTGGTTGCCATACAACTCTGGAACACCTTCTTAACCACCTGAGAGTTTCACAAACACTGAACACTGGTCTATTATTTTAATCTGCTTTTATTAGGAAAACATTTTCTTAAGCATGACGGTGTTATTTTACTGCTTATTTGGATTATTTTTGTACCACCTTGAGATTTATATCTAAATAATAGGTACGTTCTAAATAAAAAAATAGTAGTAGTGGTGGTGCAGTGGTGGTGTTGGTGGTGGTGGGGGTATTAGTAGTGATAATAGTAGTCGTAATAGTAGTAGAAGTAGTGACAGTAATAGTCATATTAGTAGTGATTGTAGTAGTAGTGGTGGTATTACGACCCAAATTTTGAAAAAGTTGGTACAGTATTTATAAATTACAAAAAAAAAAAAACCCTTTAATTTATTTTTGAAAATATACACTCATTTCAAATCTGATGACTGCAACACACTCCAAACAAGTTGGGACAGTTGACTGTTTATTGCTGTGTAACATCACCTTTTCTTCTAAAAACACTTATTAAACGTTTGGGCAATGAATTCATCAGTTGGTTAAGATTACCAAGCAGAATTTTCCTCCATTCATCCATTATCAGCTGTACAACTGTACAGGATCTTCGTTACCTTATTTTGGCTGCAGGACTGCTGGCAGGCCATGCTAGCACCCACAATCTCTGCTTATGCAACCATGCGCTTGTAATCCGGGCAGAATGTAGTTTGGAGTTGTGCTGCTCCGGATGGCAGCATATGTTGCTCCAAAATGTGTACTTATATTTATTGCATTAATGGTGCCCTCACAGATGTGAAAGTTACCCATACCATGGACACTTTTTTTTGGAAAGTGTGGCATGCATCAATTTCAAAATAAAAAGTTTATCTTAAAAAAAAAACTATGCAGTTGATTTGGTAAAACATCAAATACCTTATATTTATGTTTTTTTGTTTAAATACAAGTAAAAGTACATTTACAAATCACTCCTCTATAAGTAGCAGCCATAGTAGTAGAAGTATTACTATTAGTATGGATGGTAGTAGTATTACTGTTAGTATGGATGGTAGTAGTAGAAGTAGCCTTAGTAGTAGTTGTAATACTAATAGTAGTAGTAGTACTCCTAGTAGTCATATTAGGAGTAGTAGTAATAGTAGTAGTGTATTGAACTTTTAACAAGAGATATTGTTACAAAGCAACTTTGCAAAAGTTGTTGTTGTTGTTATTATTACTACTATTACTACTACTACTCATTTATCAAATGTCATATTACGCAAACTGAAGAACTTGGTAAATATTGCTATGATAGGCTAGTTTGAATAATAAAAGAACAGCCACTTCAACATCTCTGCGACATTTAAAATTTTATTTAATCACTATCTAACTGTGAGGAACAAGCAGGTTCAAGTACCTAACACAGAAGTTTGTCCCACCCTAGATTGTCAGCTCAATCAGATCACTGGTTCTAACCCCATTGTAAAAGGTTTAGTTAAGCCCCATTTGTGAATATTTCCTTTTCTTGACTTTTTCTATTCAAACCATGCTAGCTTCACCTGATAAAAGTCACTAGTGTGTATGCCATTCTGTCTGCACCCGCTTTCTCACTTGGCCCCCTCATCCTAATGGAAACAACACTTTCCATTGTCGATTGTAGGGTTGACAACCATTACATATTACATTGCAATATCCATTTACAAGTGGGACTATGGGGAGTGACATCTATGATTATGTTTGGATTTCCGAGAGAATTCTGATACATTCCGATTAGGTTGCCCCTTAATGCCTTTCTAAACACCATGTGTTATGTTTATCTCTTTCATTTCTCCCACTCGTGACCAGTAATTTCAGGGTGTGCAGAAACCACTGCTACATATTTTCCTCCACTCATTCACAAAATATGTTTTGATTATGGGAAGTGCTGACATTACCCTTTCAGCAATGCTACTGCTTTGTAATGGTATACAGCACAAGTGTGTCAGTATTTTTTTTTTAAATCCTCTTTTATTGAAAATTTCCAGCTTATCTTAACATATCACCATTCAAACAACACCCCCCACCCCAACCCTCCAACTTCCAAATAAAAACTGATAGAAATTTTTTAATGAATTTTTTTTTAATGATGGAAAACAAAACTATATTCATTTTTATATCTTACTTTCTATTTTCATAGTAAATAATTGTTTAAGAAAGAAAATAAATGGACACCGATGAGTAATCATTTGTGTAAAATACATTTCTCATATTAACGTTGCTTTTTTTTGTTTCTGAGGTAAACCATTTCTGTTTACATTGGTCAACAGGTTGACATACAGAGCTATACGCCATAAAACAAGAACAGCAAAACACAGAACAATTAAACAATTACATTTTAAAAATTAATACTTAATAAAAAGATCACATCTGCCCTTTCAACTGCTATGACAGATAGCTTCAGTGGTCTTAGTACAAAAAAAACAAAAGGCAGTTGCAGATTTTACCCAGTGAATCAGAGCAAAGAGAAGTTGTGTGTGAGGTTCAAGCCTTATAGCCACATGTTTCAGTCTGTTAGTGTCGAGATGTTGGAGGTGGAGTGGTTTATAGTGTGTTCCTCCTCCCTCGCCATCTCCGAGTGCTTTAGTATGGTTAATGGAGTTGGCGAAGGGAGGCTACTACTGGGAGTTAAAGTGGCCATGAAGGCAGCTAGTGGATGATGAAGTTATAGAGGTGCTGCCAGATGGAGATGAAGATGGAGATGGTAATGCTGGGTTAGTGGATGATGAAGAGGCTTGGGCTCAGTGATAAGCCCAGAGGAAGTCCTTCTTCCATTAGGAATGCGTGTGTAAGTTTACGAGTTTATCCCTGGCATCTTCACTGTGATGGTCTTCACCTCTGTGTACTCCCTCAAGCCATACTCACCCCTGGAAAACAAGAAAAAATGCCTGTAAACACACCATCTCACTGATCAAATCACATAAAAAGGGGTTTAATAACCAATTAGCTATTTATGAAAATACAAAAACTTTGCATACGAAAGTACATAGACTTTATTTTTTAAACATTTAACACAACCTTTGCCTCAATTAAAGCCATGATTCACAATTGGGCTGAGACTCTGTTTGTTGGCACTAGCTTTCAACATTTCTGGGGAAGTCAAGTGTCAATGGCTGAGAGAGAGAAAATAAACACGTGGGCAAAGCACACACATCCTAATTTCCTCCTTCCCAATCACCTTTCAGGCAGAATATACTCAGACATTATGTTGGATGTTTTTCTTTAGTAGTGTTGAATCAGCAACTCAAATCTGAATTGATCTGATTTACATCCAGTGAAACGGAGTGTAACTCATGTAGTAACTGTGCTTAGTATACTATAGTTTATCTATGTTAGTGCCATGGAAAATATGTATAAAATATATAATATAAGATGTATAAAAAGCTTCTCTTAGAGCTTTGTGGATGAAAAACGATGTGAATCTGGTGCCTAAGCCGTTAGTTTTGCTTAAGGCTGTAGCTTGGGATCCTCCTGATTACTGTCCCAAATCATCAGTTTAAAATCAAATTCTTTTTATTATCTCAAGTTAGATGTGTCAGACTGAGTAAAAGAACTTACAGTTCACGTCCATTGCCTGACATTTTAAATCCTCCAAAAGGACACTGGCAGCTTAATGCATTAAAGCAGTTTATCCTGAAAAATAAACAGAGTGAAAGAGACAGTTTAGAGATTTTCATCTGGCAGACATACAAATACGCTCATAACTTCAGTGCAATTTAGTAAATCATCTAAATACTGGGTAGCCATTTCTCTTCGTTCCTTATTAGGAAATGTTTTATGACAAATTTAATAGTAAATTAACAAAAATGACATTCGGAATCCCATCAATTAGAGTACTATTTTCTATGAAACAGTAAAGCTGGTGAAAGGGCTTGAATATTTCTGTTTCTGTGTGTTATATGATACAGAACAAGCGTAAATAACACATACCAAACAGTGCCCGCCTGCACAGCTGTGGAGATGGCCATGGCTTTGTTGATGTCATTGGTGAAGACAGCAGCAGTCAGGCCATACTCAGTGTTGTTGGCTCTCTCGATGACTTCCTCAATTGTCTTAAACTTCATGATCTGCTGAACTGGCCCAAAAATCTGCCACAGAGTAGGGAGAGTCCCATTAGCAAATAAGCTTCTGATGCACAGCTGGAATTACTGATTATGAGGATGAATTGTGTGTGTTCAGTAATGAAGAACAGTCAGTCAGAAAGATGGAAAACATGTTTAGTTCGCTTTCCAAAACCCAGCTCAGTATAGACGCGTAACATGACAGTTTTTCATTTCCACGGCATCAACAACCACCTCCGAGTCACCAAAGGGCTGTTTTTTCCAGATGCAGATTTAATGAAAGATGCTGTGTAGGGAAAACCAGCCTAGTGCGTAAGTGCCAGTAAGAAGGCTGTGTGGCTGTGTGGTGGTGGTGGTGCTGGTTTACCTCCTCTTTGGCAATGCGCATGTGGTCCTGCACATTGGAGAAGACAGTAGGCTGGATGTAGTAGCCTTTGGAGAAGGGGGCTTTCCCTCCACACTCCAGTTTAGCTCCCTCACTGATGCCGCTCTCAATGAACTCCAACACACGCCTTTGCTGCTCAATACTGATCTGAGAGAGGAAGGAAACAAGAAGGAGACACATTGAGGGATATCTCAGAAACAAGTTTGACCACTAAATGTCACTAGGCCAAACATGGCAATAGAGTTAAAAAAAGAGCATGAACAGAAAAATTTGAAGGAAAAGCCGCAAAAAGGAGGCCTTAATAAAATTTGTGCATGGTTCCATGGCATGTAGGACGACCCAGTAAACAAGCTATGAGATTGATATTATAAATGATACATCATAAAAATGGCCAAGAAACCTCTCTCTTCACCTTTACCCTCACACAAAATGCTAGTATATATGAATATGACATTTGGAAACACATGGTCATATTTTCAGGCTTTTATTGCATAGCAGCTAAATAACAACCATGATTTTGTTTGCCACTATGTTTGTATGTTAGCAAGCTAGAATAACACACAGATTCTGTGGATAAAAGCTTTCTGGTATCATGTCTTGCATAAATTATTCACTTCTCTCTCCAGATCATTTTCCTAATGGAAGAACTAAAAAATGTCCCTGTTTTAAATGGAAAAAATGAGTCAAACATGGACCTATAAAACTGTAATCAGCACTCAACGAGGGTTATTTTTGCATACTATTTAGCAGAATTGAAAATTGCACACATTTATACCTACAGTTTCTTTGCAGTAATTAGTTGCTATATTTATTTGAGCAACAAAGTCCTGATGATAAAATGTTTGTATTTTATCAATCTGTAACTTGCATTTATAGCAGTAATGTTTTGGCTAGTAAAAAAAAGTAATTATTGGCGTAAAAAAATAGGACAAGTGGCTAGTGCTCTCCAAATATATTTCTGAGCCCTGCATTAGATATTCCATAGATAGAATATGTCTAAAACCTTTGCTGTACCTGAGGACCCTGTTCAGTGGTGGGGTCAAACGGGCTTCCCACTATCCTCCTCTTCGCTCTCTCTACACTCCTGCGCACAAACTCGTCGTAGATGGGCTCTTCCACATAGATACGGGAACCTGCCGTACAGCACTGACCGCTGTTAAAGAACACACCCTGATGAGCCTGCTCCACTGCCAGATCCACTGAGGAATGTGAGAGAGAAACAAATGAAACCCGACAATTCCAATCAACTGGTCAAGAGGACACACTTTACAGGCTCAGGTTTCCCTGCATCAAGGTGCTTGAACAATATAAAATGTATATAGGACATAAGGAACAGTTTAATGAATAAATGCACAGTTATGACCAGTTATGCATACTCAACTTGCTCCTCTTATGAAATCACAGTGACTTAAAAAAAAAAAAAACCCTCTATAAACATTATATTGTAATAGACACTACTTCACACTGAGTATGTCTACATGCTTCATATATAATACAAATAATCTGATAACTGCAAAAGAAAAAATTGTTCTACATGAGTTAGTCAATAATAGCATTTCCTTCTAAATAGGACTGCTAGATATGCTTTACAACTTACCACTTAACCTACTAAAGAACACAAGTGATGTGCTGTGATGTAAAATTCTATTTTCCTAATACAAAGGAGTTGCTTAACTGGCAAAATATAACTATATAAAGAATTATAGTAGCAGTCACATTTGACATCTTTCCTTTAATTTGTTTATAGTATTTACTTAAGCACTTCTGTATTCGGTTATGTTTGCAAATCCGTGTCTTGTTATCAGATATCTTGTTTACATTCAGCACAGGTGAATGATCTGGTAACTCCCAAATTCATATGATCATATTACTACTGTTCACGTAAACACACTTACTAATGGTATGTGTTATCAGAGGAGAGGTAGGGCTGGCATGCAAAGGGTTAACGGAATGGTAGGAATTATGGCCGTGTTGGGATCTGTCCAACCAGTGCAAAGTCCATTCAGCTGATTTACGGGCCAAAGGCGGCCCCTCTCGCGCCTGCTGAAAGCATTTAAAAGCCCCGTCCAACACCTTGACTTGGAGAGCCACTTAGGGCAACTGGACTGTGTTCACAAATGATATTGGAGTAGAAGCTGATCTAGGACTGGGTTCCTTAAGGATCAAAATCTTTAAAGTGTACACTTAACTGACTGAACAGCCCTGGAACTAAACTGGAGTCCAGGAACATCCCTGAACTAAACTAGTTTGATGAATGAATATTATCCACTGAGCTTTCATTCAACATAGCAAGATGAGCTTGCTTTATCCGAAGCACATATAATGTGCAATATTCACGATTTTGGCCAAGCAGCAAATATTGATCCATATTGTGAGTGTTCTGATCTCCATCAAAGTGTTCTAGGGGTGTTTTTCTTAAACGTGGATTCACCCCAAAATTAATTCAGGCCACATTTTAACAGTGAAACATCACAGATTCACCAGCTTGTTTTAATATTCTGCCAGACACATTGTGATCACAGACAGGGTCTCGTGTGTGTAGCATTACACTGCTTTAAAATAACCCAGAAGACCGTGGTCTTTGATGTCAGTGACAAACAAGGCCACTGCAGTGGCACCTGTGCACATACTGTCTTAGCAGGACAACAGGAGGGTGCCCATAAAACAGCCTCTGAATACTTACAATCAGCGTCTGCAAAAATGATGTTGGGATTCTTGCCCCCCAGCTCCAGAGTGACTCTCTTCAGATTGCTCTTTCCAGCTGCTTCTTGGATCAGCTTGCCAACCTGTGGGGGAAGCAGAGGATGCATATCTTCTTTTACTTGCTGAGACCTTCGTTGCAGAGCCTCACTAAATCTCCCCATCAGTGGGAAGTTGTCATTAATAAATCCAACAGCCCAAACAACCCTTCCAGTCCTCCGCACACACACACATACACACGGCACTCACGCACGCACATACACCCCTCCGCTAGCCTCAACTGAAACAGGAGAGCAACCTCAGCTCACAGCCGAAATATCTATCAGTGGCCCTGGAGGCTGTGGAGAAGAGGAAGGAACGCTGTGTTTATAACACAGAGCTCTATCTGTTGTTTAATCGAGAACAGGAAGCACCAACCGCAGGTTTGCGTAGGATGATCTGCACTATTTGGAACTGAAAAAGTGTTAGAAAGGTGGAATAATGCGTAAAATGCCTGTGTGGTCTTTGGCTTGGCAAATGCTCTAAATGAAAGCATGTGGCATGTTTAGCATGCATGGTCACGTATTATTATACAACTAGCCCTCGGTTTCTCCACCAGAATCATTTAAAAGGACATTTTAATATGCATGCTTCAAATGATATCATATAGCTTTTAAATAATATGGTATTTGAAAAGTCATGTTTAAAGTAGGGATGTAATGCAATGACACTCTCTGAATCAGTATTTGTTTAGTGCTCCAAATATTTGTATCTGTTTTCATATTTGGATTTAGGCCGGAAGGGGGCATGGTATAGACCATAATTTTATTATGTGGACTCTACCACTGTGTCCTGGAAACACTGGGGGGAAAAAAGGGTTTTTTCCAACTCTTGAAGAAGATGCCCTGTGGAACTTTCTGGCAAACTTTGTATCTTGTGTCTAATGTTACTGGGTAAGCAATTAACTATGTTTTAACACAACAATGTCTTTCCTAAATCATGCAACTGTTGTTTAGTAAGTAAAAGTAAGTAAAATGAAGTTTGGTTTACGTCCAGATTGCTCTTTCCATCTGCTTCTTGGAGTAGCTTACTAATGAATGTGCAATGAATATACAAGTTAATCATATATATATATATATATATATATATATTTGTTACCCCAATAGAGATACAGTATATTATGTACAGCACGTGGACCGTGAAGGCTATATGGAGTGGTGGCTCTATAAATAAATCAGAAATGGGTGCACACCAGTGTTAATTTTTCTCATGCAAAAGACTGGCTAGTTTAAGACTTTTGTGCAGTTTTTGAGATGTAATTGTAGTTGGGGTTGGAAACTGTGCTCAAACCTGGCAACCCTGCCCACAAGCTACATACTCAGCCCTTTTCAATCTCCGTATGAAAGAAAAAAACCCACGCTAGTCTCAACATGAAGCAGGCAAGAAAAACAAACAGCGTACCTACTGTAGTACTACTGTATTTATATTCATTTACAACACATTATTTGTTCAATCCCAGTAATCATAGCCATATTCAGTTATATCCCTAGCTCAAAGCAAATATATGAAGATTTGGGAAAAAACTAAAGCTACCAAATATGTCACAACTGATCAGCTACATTTGGGGGCAGTGTAAAATTATGAGAATAAGATTTTTCATCAAGCCATTCCATTCCAATCAGACTACGGCCTCGTCGATTCATATCAATATTTGGAAATATTGCCAGATTTCAGACTGGACTACAGATTTTGAATGACGTGAAGAGTGAACTCTTATCTTAGCCTCTTCATCCTTGATCTTTCCTAACTCAGTATGAGAACTGCACTCTGAACAACACTGTTCCACAATCTCTGCTCCTAACCCAACCATAAACAAACAGAAACTTTTCCACCCGCCCATATAACACTCACTGAGACTGAATAATCCCTCTTTCTGCCTTCCATCAGCTAGCACAGAGAGGGACAAGACAGAGACAGACGTTAGAGGTGTTTATATGAGCCTCCGGTATCGAACATGGCTCTGCTCCAGAATACACATGATGAACTATGGAGCTCACAGTTTGGCTCTGATGCCAAGTGTGTGAGTGACTGAACTTTCTGCTGATTTCGAAGGCCACACTACAGCAACCTGTAGTCAAGAGTGTGTGAGTATGAAGGATCATACCTGTGGGCATATAGACATTCGTCCAACAAAAACTATTATTGACTGCCCAGTTGGCCTACAACCATGCCCATGTACACACACACACACACACACACGCACGCACACACACGCGTACACAGATTAAGTGAGTCAGAGTCTGGACATGTTCTCTCTCTCTTGCTCTAATCAGCTGCAGGTTAGCAAAGATACTCCATACACATCAGAGCAGGAGGATGTGAGAGAGAGAGTGAGAGAGAGAGTGGCAAGGGAAAGAAATGAGGAACCTTCAGAGAAAGAGCTGGGTGGCCTTTGCCAGCAGCAGGAAGGTGGAGTGCTGAGTGGGTGGCTTCGTGCATACTGAGAGTTTCAGAATGAGGGTGTGGATTACAGTTTGGGATGCCGGTTCAGCAATCGCATATTTATACAGTGATTACTGGACTCTGCACACTTGCATCACTCATCGTGCGTCTGCCGGAAGGATTTTGATTTGATAAAAACCAATTGGGTCACGGGGTTTACAAGCTGATAAGTGGGAAATATTCATGTTGTAATTTCCCACAGATGAAAAAATGATCTCAGCATTTCATCCACATGGCCCACAGCGAGGCACATTTTTAGGATTTTTTTAGGATTGCTTTGGTTACAGCGTCTCTGTTTGCACCCTTATCAGTGAAAGCAATACTGCACAGCTAAATATAGTATCGGTTAGTACTCCTCGTCTTCTGCCTCTCGGTTTTAAAGAGCCTAAGACTGTGAAAAGGCACTGTACTTGTTCAATAATATGAATAAACACATTTCCAAGCCAGGCTGACAGTCCTTCTCTAAACACCACCAAATCCACCACAATTTATGATAAATACATGTGAAATACATTCAGGACCACATCAAAACATGCACTAAAATATCGAGATTTACAAGATGGTGAGCAACACATGTTTGGAGCTAGAAATTATGACCATTTACAGTGAGATGTCATTGTGGACTTTGTGTTGTCATTTGGCAGCATGGCGAGATCAAATGATCCAAGAGAGCCTTTTTTTCCCCCTGGCATTCCATCCCTAACATGGTGAACCTTTCATCATGTAGTCATCTGTGTGTGACTGAACTGAGCTGAGACTTAACTTCAAATATCTTGAATCTGTCCCATGCGTTTGGCTAGAAATGCTATTGTTTTGCATGTTTTATCTTCCCAACTGTTTGCTGTTTTTGGTTGTTTGACTCATTGGTATTGTATACATAAACTGTATATGACTACTGCATAGTAGACAAAACACATTTCCATAAAGTTTCCATTGTGCAGCATCAGCATGTAACCACCACCAACGCCCAGCCTCATGATACAACACTCCTTCAGTCACTCTCATGGACCAGTCACTAGCTAACTGTCAGCATAAATTCACAACATCGATTTAAATAGAATTTATTGCTATCGGCGTTTCACAAATTTCTAGTGTAAGTAAATACACAGTAAAAACTAAGTTTATTTTGCTTTATTTAAAAAGCGAAGTAAATTCTGACATGTGAATTTGCATCATCATCATCATTAGGTAGCACAACTGCTATGGTTGTGTGCTCTAGAGAAGTTTCACCGAAATGGAGGAAGCATTCATTTTAGCAGTGAATTTTATAGAATAGTCCATAAAAATTAGTTTATCAAGCATTCTGTATTTACTGTCATTGTGTTAGCTAGCATGCTAGCAACCACCTCGTTGTCAACAAAATAGCAATTTAAACGTTGTGTATCTGTAAGGAAAACCTACCTCTGTCGACCCAGTAAAAGCCACTTTGTCTATGCCCATGTGTGAGGCAATGTCGGCTCCTGCTGTTGGCCCGAAGCCTGGCAAAATATTGACCACCCCTGGTGGAAAACCGGCCTGTACAAACAGAAAGAGAGGAAACAATCTTTAGAGGACAGAGGGAGAAAGTAAGAAAAAGAGAGCAGGATGAGCCAAGATCACCACAGGCCTTTGGGGGTGGAGGGATCCACACCCATCCCGCTGCCCCTCCAGCCCAGGGAAAAGAATACATGGACAAAACATCAAAAAGAAAGAGACAGGACAAATTTCATCGTTCCACAGGAAGACAGAGCATGAGGAATAATAAAGCAGCTCAGTTAAGGTGGAGGAGTTGGAGAAAGGAATCATGTTATTATGGGATGTTATATCCATATCCAGACCAGCAGAGCATTTGAGCATGATTTCAAAGATCATATATTTGATCCCAGTTGATGCACTTAAAACGTGTATACTTTATAATATAAATTCCATATTTTTTATTTACATAAACTTTGTTCCATCTGTGCAGCTCTGTTTTGTTATTGTCTGTAAGTTACCTTTAAAATATCATTTATCGTTTACGTTATTTCTAGTTTATGTATTATGTGTGTTTTCTATTTCCTTTTCCCATTTTCCTCAAGTGCGATAGATTTGATAAAAGTTTAGGCAGTCATTATGGTATGAAAATGTAATAGTGGCACATACCTATTCTCACTACTGCATTCTGGGCCAAAGTAGAAACTATACTTAATGTGACTGTATTGTTTGTGGGTAGTCAGCGTGTTTAACCACTGTGCTATAATTATCCTGTAATGTTCCTCTTGAGTCTGACTGCTGCTATGTCATAATGTCACTGTGTTGTTCCTCTTTGATCAGAGTGCTGTGTTCACTGGCCTTGCCGTGTTACCGTGGACATTGTTATTGTGTAGTGTCAGTAGTGATGGACCTCTTTGATCAGTGGGTTATTGCAAGTGTGCACTGGAGAATATTTGCTGTACCTCTTTGATCAGTGCGCCCATGTAAAGGCAGGTGAGGGGGGTCTGCTCAGCTGGCTTCAAGACCACTGTGTTCCCGCAGCAAAGAGCTGGCCCCAGCTTCCATGCCGTCATCATCAAGGGGAAGTTCCACTACGCAAACAGGGAGCACAGAAATTCAGTCCAATGTTATCTTTGTTTGAGTGACCATCCCTCCTTCACACGGCTTTATAGTTGCTTACTCGATCGTGCCGAAAGCTGGTGACTCACTCAAACGTCTTTGGCTGTTCATGTACTATAACAACGAGAGTTACTTCCTGCTTGAGAAAGCTTTAACTGTCGTCTTTTCCATGTTAATGAACTAGAGTATGTATGTCATAAGATCTTCCTTTTACATGTAAAAAGATAAAGAGTATGATTTATGCCCCCTCCAACTCATTATCTGTCCCTCTATCCTATGAATGATTTTCCATTGTATCTTAAAAAACGAGAACTGGATTAATCGTAGAGATAACTGGAAGAGTATAATGCCACTGGTCAGTTCAGCATAGAAGTACTTGGATTAAGATTGCTCCTTTATCTGAATGCCATCTGACTGATCAAAGTATATTGACTGCAGCAGATTTACGCCCAATAAACAACACAATCAGTCAAAAAGCTGATTGTACTCCAAAGACTCCAACGTTTGCCCTCTTTCTGAAAAGTAAGCCAATACTCACTGGGATGATTTGTCCACACACTCCGACTGGTTCGTGTCTGGTGAATGATAAATACCCTCCATCTGTAAGAGACCAAAGTACAAGCAATCTTAAACAGGGGATGTTTGGCGTAGAACCAAAACTAATACCGGGACATTATCCTTCCATTAATGATGATAAAAAGAACATGCTTTTATAATCTCATATGCAAACAGATAAAGATGAAGAAGAACAAATGATATTGGTTAAGAGCTGTAGTCTGTGTGCGCTGAGAGAAGAGGAATGTGCACAGTGGTCAGGAATCAGCGTCTACTCTTTTTTTATGAGTTACAGAAAACAGGAATAAATCATGACACTGTATATATAAGACTCCAGGCTCGATCATTAAGGCCGTGTGAACACGTCCGAGCTCCGCAGCCCTGACTGGTGGAATCTGCTAGCATGAGGCATCTGGAGTAGAGACGAGCCAATGATTCATCTCCCCTGGTGGCCAGATAAGAGTGCGCCAAAGACACACATGCTGCTTGTTTGTCCTGTAATTCTATTACGGATTAGATTGGAGATGAAATAAAGTGAAATCTGCAGAGTTCCCGCTATGCAAGTTTGGTTTAACAACACAACAAAGGCGCAGCGGTGTGCTCGCTCACTCACTGGGGACTCGCTCTTCCTCTCCACTCCACTCTTCAGCTTTAGTTTGCAGAAAATTGGACTGTAACAAGGCTCACTGCCGGTATGTGCTGGCTGGTGTACGGTCAGAAAGTGGTGATGATGTTTAAGGGAAAGTTTGAGCATGAAAGTGAGACAGTCTGAGCATGAATGTGACAGTAAGACTGTTTGAGTTTCCTTGTACTTGTCTCGCTTAGAGATTGAGGCAGGTCACACGAGAAGTGAGACAGTGTAAAAATAGGAATGTTTGAGAAAAGAGTGAGATTGAGTGGAAAGTTTGAGGAGGAGAGAGTGAGACATGAGAATGACTAACATGGAAAGTGAGAAAGGTTTTGTGCTGCAAATTAGTGCTGTTTCAGTGACAGATTGAGTCATCCTGAGTTGGAGAGTAGGACAGATTAAGTGACAGACTGAGACTGTTTGAGTGAAAGAGAGACACGATTAAAGAGACAGAGAGTGAAAGAGAGCATTTGAGTGTGACAGTGAGACAGGATATGTGAGAAAGTAAGGCAGGCTGCATCAGTGATTGAGGCCATTTTGCTGAGAGAATGAGAGTGTGTGAGTGTGAGAGAGAAAGCATACATATTTATAGGTTTTATATATCTGTTACTTCTACAAGCCTTTCCGTTCGGCGGTGCATTGTTGGAACAGTTTACACCAAAGTGTCCAACGCTCCTCACTTAATTTTCGCTCATCCAAGGTATTTTCATACTAGACAGTTATGGATGCTCATCGAGTACATAAGTATCTAATTTGACACATGGAAAGCTTTAAGAGTTTGATATTTTGCATGTGCTTGCGCTGGAGGAAAAACATTTCTTGTCCACTAAATGTTTTTTCTGGCTGCTCTCTGGCTGCCCTTGTAAAAAAGATGTTTATTCCTATAAATGATGACATTTGTTCTATTTCTTATTATTATGCAAATGCTTAATGACTGGTGTTGAATAACTCCCAACATGCTTAGGCGCAATAGATGTGTGTGAATTGTAAATGAAGTAGACAAGATTAGAGCAGGGAATCTAAAAGCATGTCAATATCTGGACAGAGAGTGATAGTGGCACACCATGTATTATACACTAATTATAATTACGAAATATCTCTACACTCTTTAACTTGTGTAGTACACACACACACACACACACACACACACACACGGCCCCTGTAAGACAGCTCTACATGCACACACACTAATGGTTGCACTCTGATATCAGAGTTGTGAATCCACTGTTGTCCAGTAGTCTCCAGGCCCCCCGCTGTGTCTCTTTCAAACAGCTAAATTAGCCAGAACAGCCCCGCCATAACCCCCCCATGCCCTCCCAGCCCCGGAGCTGTCACTGTGATCCAATGGTGGCGCTGCTCAGTAGGAGGGCAGCCATTAGTGTGCAGATTTATAACTGCTGAGGGAGCCGGTATGTTTATCCACTGAACACCTCCATAACCCCACAATCCTCAGAGAAAACACTCTGCACCAGCCGTTTTTTGCTCTTCTGTCTCTTCCAGTTCAACACGGCACACTCTACTGCACCACGGCTGCATGGGAACACAAACATCGGAACCTACTGCAAAATTATACTTTTGGCTGAAGTTTAGCTGACTACTGAGTCAAAGAGTGAGACAGTTAAAGATTGTGAGTAAGACACTTTGGTAAATGGAGGGAGTTAGATTGAGAGCTGAATCATGTGAGAGTGAGACAGACTATGTTTTAGTGTGAACTTTTGGGTGAGGGAGGGAGGCAGTTCTAAAGAAAGGCAGTATGAAGAAGGTGAGGCAGTATAGTTAAGAATGAATGAACTACAGTAAAAGGTTAAGCCTGCATGAGTCAGAGAGCGAGACAGTAAAATAGTCAGACAGTTGGTGAGAATGAGACACTAATAAACAATTTGAATGAGAGAGTTTAAGTGAGACTTGGATACATGGAGAAAGTCGGAGTGATAGTGTGAGACTTTGATAAAAGGAGAAAAGTTAAAGAGAGACAGTTTGAGTAAGAGTTTGAGACATTCAAATGTGAATGTGAATGAGAGAGTGAGACAGTTTGAGTGAGACTGATAAACAGAGAAAGTCTGAGTTAAAGAGTCAGACAGCTGGAGGGAATGTTTGAAAATTTCAGTGGAAGAATGAAAGAATTTGAATGAGAGAGTGAGACCGTGTATGTGATAACTGGAGAAAATTTGCGTGAGAGAGTGAGATTGTGTATGTAATAACTGGAGAAAGTTTGCGTGAGAGTGTGAGACAGTGTGGGTGATAACTGGAGAAAGTTTACGTGAGAGTGTGAGACAGTGTCGGTGATAACTGGAGAAAGTTTGCGTGAGAGTGTGAGACAGTGTCGGTGATAACTGGAGAAAGTTTGCGTGAGAGTGTGAGACAGTATGGGTGATAACTGGAGAAAGTTTGAGTGAGAGTGTGAGACAGTATGGGTGATAACTGGAGAAAGTTTGCGTGAGAGAGTGAGACTGTGTATGTGATAACTGGAGAAAGTTTGAGTGAGAGTGTGAGACAGTATGGGTGATAACTGGAGAAAGTTTGAGTGAGAGAGTGAGACTGTGTATGTGATAACTGGAGAAAGTTTGCGTAAGAGAGTGAGACCGTTTATGTGATAACTGGAGAAAGTTTGCGTGAGAGAGTGAGACAGTGTGGGTGATAACTGGAGAAAGTTTGCAGGAGAGAGTGAGACCATGTATGTGATAACTGGAGAAAGTTTGTGTGAGAGAGTGAGACCGTGTATAACTGGAGAAAATTTGAGTGAGAGAGTGAGACAGTGTGTGTGATAACTGGAGAAAGTTTGAGTGAGAGAGTCAGACAATGTAGGTGATAACTGGAGAAAGTTTGAGTGAGAGAGTGAGACAGTGTGTGTGATAAGTGGAGAAAGTTTGAATGAGAAAGTGAGATTGTGTGTGATAACTGGAGAAAGTTTGAGTGAGAGAGTCAGACAATGTAGGTGATAACTGGAGAAAGTTTGAGTGGCAGATTAAGGGTCCGCCTCTCTGCTGTGTTCTAACAGAATGTGCATTTTGTTGTGATATTAAACTGCAGCATGTCTCCAGGTGGCGTCTGCTTTACGCCTGGAGCTGTGACTCACAGTGTGTGTTACACAGCAGTGAGGCGTTTGGGACAGAACAAGTGTTACCTTACCAGTTGGAATGGAGGAGCCGTGGATCTTGTCGGCCCATCCAGCAAAATATCGCAGCGTCTTTATTGTTCCCTGAAGGTCCACAAAGAAGGAGGAGAGGAAAGGTTTGCCGCTGTCCAAAGACTCCAGGGTCTGAGGGGAGAAAGGAGAGATGAGGAAAGGAAACGAGGGAGGAGGAGTGTGATGAAAAATCACACACGGGGATTAAATCTGAGTCCCCCCATGCTGCACTTAAGACTTATGCAAGCAAAAGTGCACACTTTATCCGTGCTCCTAGGGGGAAATGCAATACTTATATAGCCTGCATCTCTGCCACGGGTTTGTTATCTCTTTGTCAGGAAGCTGTGATTTCTTATCAGACAGGGATTAATTTGATATAAAGCACAATCAAGACCACATGGACCATTACATTTCTCCTCCAGAGCGATTCACTCTGATACTCAGTCAGAGTGAAAATCACATTGGTTGCGTCCATTTAAGGCAAAGACGCAAGTGCAGGCTGAAAGAGATTTATTCAAGATGTCTGCACCGAGTTTGAGCATACTGTGCCACGTTTGCGTTTTAATCTGTCATTGTAAACACTTTTGTCTCCTCAGGAAGAGAGACAGGCTTAAAAGAACACCTCATGTGATGGCTGCCATGGCACAATGCCTCTCTTTTAAAAATTCAGAGTTCTAGGTGGAATGATCGTTAGCACCCAAAGGTCACACATCCCACCTCGCTGGTGCCACTGACCAGGCATTACAGACGTTTGCAGAACAAATTGAAATTGTTAGGAAAACAACAAGCTTCGAAGCCCCTGCCATGTCGTCTCTGGCAGGCGCGCCCGACAGACAGGCTCTCATTAGACACTTGCTTATTGTTGTCAGGGTCTTTGTTTATTTCTCCACTCAGCCTGCTGAATCTAGAGTTCCAGTTAGCCCAGTTAGCAAAGGCAGGCCAGTTACTGCTCTTACATCATGGCCACCATACATACTCCTTTCTGACTAGCTAGCAAGTGTCTTTTGTTTTCTTTTATTAGGACACTATAGTAGATCAAACAAAAATCTAAGCACAGCTCTAAAACAATCAGCCTCACATTATGGAACTATGCTGGAATGTAACCACGGTGACATGATGACTGTGATGAGGCTACAAGGTCAGAAACAGCACAAGATCTAGATGTAACCATAACAACAATTATATTTGGTAGCTTATTGACAAGTATGTAATTTAATGTGTGTAAAATGTAATGTGTTAAAAGGGAGGAGGTGAACTAGAAACTTAGCTAAATAAAATGCCAAGGAGTTTGTTTGTTTGTTTTTTTGTTTGTTTTTTTTCATATAATTTAGTTATATGTATGTAAAATATAACACTTCATTGGCACATTGCCTTGAGTTTCACAATAACTCACCTCATGTAAATATAACCAAGAGACAAGTAAATATAACCTCACATAAGTCTGTACATTCTCTGTGTACGATTATGTTAGATATTACCATGAAACTTTATAACATTGTCATTATTTAATGTTCTTATTTATCTTTTATTTGAAATCCACTGCAGCATTCATGAGAACACACAAGCTAAGAGTTTCAATGTACAAGCAAGCTTTTGCGTATTACAGTAGTTTTTATATATTACAGTGTGCATATTACAAGTTCAATCTTCAATCTCTAATCATGAAGAATGCATGACAATGCTGAAGCAGTGTCGTTTGCACCCATCATGTCCATGTCCAGTTGTGAAACTGGATATTATTTGTTACCTTTAAGCATTTTGCAGCCCGGGTACTTTGAGAGAATTATGTGTACACACTTTAACTGTTGCTACACAGTTCTGAGCCTCATATGAATAACTTGCGTCAATTAGACTAGAAACTGGAAGACTATGGCAAACCCTACTAATTACTACTGGTTTTAATTACTGTAAGTTAATCTGGACATGTGGTACAATACTTATAATATCCTTAAACATAGTCCATCATAAACATAACACCATTTATAAAACAATATCTTTTGTTTGTTTGTTGTTTTTGTTTGTTTGTGTTTTTTGGACACGGGATTATACGACTCTGCTGGCTGTTGTATTATCAGTTAATCAATAACATGACCGAAGTTTCACACTGTAACACTACTGACCCTTGATTACACCACAAATCCAGTTGCCTTGACTTCCTACTACTAGACATTCCAACAGACTTGGATGCCTTCTGAGTTTGTGTGTGTGCGTGTGTGTGTGCGCGTGTGTGTGTGTGTACAGGCCACAGATGCACACTTACAGCGAGGTAGGCACGGTCACGCTCCACCAAATCTGCCAGCTTAGAGAGCAGCCTCCCTCTGTCACACGAGTCCATCCTCCTCCATACTGATCCCAGAGAGAAGGCCAACCGAGCAGCCTGGACTGCTTTATCCACATCCGCCTAAGACAGAAAGAGTAAACAGAAAATACTATGGAGGAACAGAAAGAACAAGTGGAAGTTATGGGACCAGAGAGATATTTTAACAGTTCAGTATAGCTCTGGCCCATAAACAGGTGTATATGCACCTCGGAGACGAATGAAATCCATTGATTCTGGATGCAGTTGTGTGTTCTGTAGACTTGCTGCTCTTCCTTCATTTGCTCTGTTTTTCCACAAGCCTGGGTTACACAACTGCACCAGACTAAACGTGAACTCTTCTGTCAGATTTTGGACTCTCATTCATATATCGAGTGAAAACTGGCTTCTCTCATGTAAAGAAAACCTCACATGAAGATCCCGTTCAACACAACACTCCAGTGCCAAACCTTTGGCTGGCACAGGTTAGAAGAAAAACTGCCGTGTATGAATATACGCACAGTCTAATACTACTTTTTTACTACTAAATTACTGATTCTGGGCCATTACGCTGGCAGGTCAAACTCCTGATTGTCTTTTCTGCATCACTGCTTCTCAGTTCTTTGTGTGAGAGCCATGCTGTTTGTTAAACTAGAGATATCAGGTTAACTAGAAAACCTCAGTTTGTTAATGCAGACGTTTCCTTCCATCATTGAATTGCTGTGTAAATGGGTTCCATCATTATGTATTTAGATCAGGTTTCATCCAGATTTCATTGTGGTTTGGAATCTTTTGGCTCCGGTCACTGATTTAGAAAACCACAGAAAACAACAAGAGGATTTTACTGGCACTTGTAGGAGCATTGCCATGAACTGAAGTGTCTAGTGACAGACAGAAGGAACTTTGTCAGGTTGGTATGTCTTAATAACTGGCTATCTCTATGGGGATCTTCTGACGTTGAGATGCACCCTTTCTATCTCAAATTACTATTTGATCTAGGAGGGGACTTTGCTATTTGGATCATAAGGATCTAAAGCAGTAGCTATTAAGGAGGACAGAACATTTTTTTCACCTGACCACATGGTTCACTCTCAAGAAGTGAGTACATCTTAACTTCATGACAGGTTTTGGATGGAGATAAAACATGTTAGATAAATGCAGACTGTCAGAATTCTATGATTAGCCTTAAACTACAACCCCTCTCCTATGATCCATCATCACAACATTAGCAGCTAAACCCTGTCCTCAGTAAACCTTCTTGTCTTGCATTGTTAAAGGAGCAGTGGAAAATGGTCTTTTCTATTAATAAAATCCCTGATGTATGAGCATCAACATTGAAGGACAGAGTAATTGCGTGTAAAGCTTACGCAAGTTTCAAGGCCTTAATAAAGCCGAAGGTTGTTTTTTTAAGGATTTCAATTGGCTTAGATACTCTGTAGTTAAACTCATAATACATGAAAATATAGTGGTGGCTTAGTGGCTATTTCTGCACTAGTCACTGGAAACCACAGTCAAATCCTTGAGCAAGACCCTTAACCCTCAACTGCTCAACTATAAGTCTGTCTAATATGTTCCTTTGTATACACAGTGTCTAATGAATAAATAGTGGCCTAATCAAGAAACCACAGTTATGTAGTTCATCCTACCATCCTTTTTTTTTTCTTTTTTTTTGATTTTGCACAAGAAGAGCACTAATGTTTACCTTGTCAGCCTCTTGTATGTCACAGATCTTCTCCCCGGTGGAAGGGTTGTATGTGGAGAACGTTTTCCCGCTCATCGAATCATGCCATTCGTTATTGATGAAGATCTGCAGAAGAAGAAAACAGAGACAGAGAGCTCAGTGTTTACAGCAGTGTGGTCAGAGGAGAGGGGGGATTGCTCTTCATGCACACACACACACACACACACACACACACACACACACACACACACACACACACAGAAAACACACTCATGCTGTTGTGACAACAGAATTGCTAAAGTTTATAGGAATTGCTGAGTTCATAGGCACCAAAATCCAATTTAAATCAGTTGCTACATTAGGACTTTTTCACAACTGGTTTATATTAAAACTAGAATTCATGTAATTAGTGTAAAATTATTGTTTTTTTCCTAAATATATCAGCTGTTAGTTCTTTAAGCTTAACTACAACGTTCCCTTACTAACATTATTTTTGGTATTAACGAACTTTACTAGACCAAAATTAATTAGAACAAAGTAATTAACCCCCTACAGTATGACTTATTACAATTGCGTCAAAAAATTAGTTAATGATTTTTTTTTTTTAATTATGGGGGGGGGGGGGGGGGTAAATTGTTGTGCAATGGTGGGAAGTATCATGTAGTAAAAAAAATAACACACAATATATCAGAGTACAATTCCAATTATGTACTCCATAATTCCAATATCTATTATTACCTATCAAAAAAATTGGATAAATGAATTGTTGCCATATGGCTACTCCATGCAGAAAAGGGTTAACACCAGTATTAATTGAAGTTTGTTTAAAAAAGAAATAATGATTACATGTGTAAGCTAATATTAACATTTATTAACAATATATAACATTAAACAGATGACAAGAAAAATGCCCACAAAGACCTACATGAAATTTGCTCAGTTGATAATCAAGTTATATGTTTTAATGTAATTTATGTACATTTATGCTAGACTTGGATCAAATAAAAATGAAATAATGCAGGCGTACATTATTTAGTTACACTTTTAAAACATGATTATCCTTTTAAAAACGTCAATTAATGCAAGTGTTACAATTTTAAATCTTTAAATAATTCAAAATTACCTTGTGGGCATATCTGGCTAGTCACCTCAATGAAAAAGTGCAGAACAAAAACAAAACAAAAACTGCAGATTTTATATAAAAACTATAAGACTCAAAAGATTATGTGTGGCGTTAATTAGTTGTATTATTATTATGTCAATGGGAGGTCCTCATAGGGATAGTAAGATGTGTGTGTGTGTGTGTGTGTGTGTGTGTGTGTGTGTGTGTGTGTGTAAAGGAAGAATCTCTGGGAATCTGCAGCGCTGTTTGCAAGATTTGTCTCTGGGGAGTGATGCAGCCACCGGACAGAGAGTAGTGGGGGAGCAGGAGGAAATAAATCCCTATTACACACACACACACAAACACACACACACACACATTACACATACATAATCACTTTTACTCACATACCACATACTCTCTGTCTGACGCACAAAAGAGCACACACACCCTCACTTTCTCAAACAGACACTCACTTTTACACATATACAGTACATATTCACACAGACACTCAAGTGCTTTCACATGCTGCAAACAGACAGAGAGAGAGACACACACACATACACACACACACAGATTTCACAACATTGCTGCTCGTTTACGAGATCATAAAACACGTGCGGCACTCTGGCTCTGCGATGTGTTAAAGGAAGTGGTCCGTTAAACAACTGCCTCAGATTCCAAATCCTGCATTTTTCAAGCTCGATAAAAGGCCAAACCAAAATATGTCTATGTAGCACCAAGTGGAATATGTGAAATCTTCAATGTTGCGACAAGTTGTGTTCTGCAACAAGCAAAACCCCGTGTAGGTCTGGTTCCGTGCCAGACATGTCAGGTGTGATCTGATTTGATGGCAGAGCCAAATATTTAATCCAAGCCTCACAGTGTGTAAACGGATTACGGCGGTGCTCCAGCAGCCAATGAGCACAGTCAGCTCATGCAAACTGTGATTGCTTGGAAATTGTTTTCAGTTGCCCGCAGCTGCTCTGACGGACGAGGTGTTATAAAAACATGTTCTGGCTCAGGCTTGCAAACATATACATTTACTCACACTCAGGCAGAGGAAGATCTTTGGTTCAAACAAATCCTGGTGCCAAGTTCAAGTGTCCTGCTGCCTTGGGCTTTGCGAGCCCTTCAGTGTGTTTACCAGCATAAACGTTCAGGCTTAAGTACAATTTAATTGGCTGTAAATCGTATGCAGTGTTTATGTTCTAGGACGTATAAAATGTTAGTTCATTTGGAAGAGCTTCAAGGCTTTCAGTGTCTCTCCTTTTTCGCTTTTTTTTCTCCCCAAAAGTTGGCCTGACTTCAGGGAAGAAACCTTGGGCACTTGAATAACTCGCTCACAGATGTTGTAAGTTTTCAGTATCAGCCTGTACCACTCTACAATTCCCTTTCAATGAATCTGCATTAAAACTCCCTCTTCTGCTCTGACAGCACACAGATCCAACCTCTCTCTCACTCGCCTTATATCACCTTTAATCGGGCGCTCATTAAGAGCACTTCATAAAAGTGTCAGTGGCCTCGTCGTGCATTACAAAAACAGAAAGCCCTATAGAACACAGAATTAGTTTTTAAATTTATAGGGGTCGCTCTTTTGGAACGCCCTAAATCAGGCGAGAGGGGAAGAATGCACCGCATAGCCCCACGCTAACGGTACCTCCGACCAGCACAGAGGGCCGAGCCGCCATCTAAATCACGGCTAGAAAAGCGCAAGCGTCGGAGGCCATTTGGCCCAGACTTCCCTGAGCTCAGGGGGCGCTCCCACTTTTGTCTCGTCCTATTGAGAGAGTTGATTAAGGGCGACAGGGCTGCACCGTAAATCAACACTCGAGGTTTCGCTAAACTGCACTTTTGCTTCGGCAAAAAAGAAAAGGCTTAGAGCGCAAGTGCAAAGGTGCAAAATTTCAGATCGATCAACGTTTTACTTTTCTTTGCAGTGCTCCCAGAGACGTCAAGGAGGCGACACGGGAGATCAAAACACTATTCTCAGGGATGAATAGTGAAGACATTATTGGTAGTCTAAGATCTGCAACTTTTGTGTTTAGGCAGCAGAGCAATGAGAGAATAGTAAGGAAAAGAACATCTGAAATAGTTTAGATAAAAGAATTTATTGCAAGACAGTTTTCTCATCATTTAGTATGCATGGCCAGATGTACAAACGGGGACACTGTTGTGTTGTCTAGCTGGGCCTGATGGGAAAAGTGGATGGTGAGGACACACTGGGTCTGCGTGCACGTGTTACAGACCAGCTGCAAGCATTTAGAAAACTCTGCGCTTTTCTCTTAAGACTGCCAATCTCTGGCTTCTGACAGTCCTTGTTTGCAGCACTAACATGGTGATGAGATGCACCTATTATAAACAGATTTTGGGAGTGGGAGTTACAGCACGCGATGTGTGCAACACTCTGCTTCTACTTAACACTAGGGTTCTGATCGAGCCTATTACTTCACACAGGAAGAGGGAGTTCCTTTGGACCCTGGAGCCAGCGAGGAAGGAGAAAGTCGAGACCCTAGTGGCCACAGAAACAATGATCCGCTCGCTCTCTCTCGCGAGGCTCGGCTGGACCGCGGGGGCAGAGGATGCCAAAGCTCACGATGCGGCCAGTGCAACATCTGTTTGGCCCCCAGCACCTTCTCATAGCTCACACAGATGAGGAATATTTAATGGCATTTATTTCTGTGCCTTGTTTTCATAGGAGACAAGTAAAAAAAAAATGAAATTTATATGTGTGGTTGTGTGCAACAGGCCAAAATTCCAGAGGCAGTTGGATCCTAGCAGGGCACCTGCAGCTGTGGGCTCAGTCCACACAGGAAGTTTCATATCCTTTCCAATCAAGCAGCTTTCTCCTTCTGCTGTGTTACTGGACACATTTCAAGACATTGATAATTGTTAGCATTACAGGCAAAGGAACAGCATGAAAAATTAAAACATACGTTTTCACAAAGTTTGCACTTCATTTTTCTTTCTCTGTCTCACACAACCTCACATTCTCTCACTAGCCTCTGTCACCCTCACTTTCTCTCTCTGTGGTGTGACATGGTGCAGCTTCAGTTCAGAAATAAGGCTGTACGCTGTCCTTAGGCTCGTTTCACTGAAGGAACCTTTTTAGGAACCCGGGAATGCTGGAGCTTAAGGTGCATTTCCACTGGAGATTTCAGCCCCTGGAATTATTGTGGTGGTGATTTTGATACCGAATGGGTCTGATTGATCAACTGTAAGTTTCACAGAATGAGCAACCCTCTTAAAAATGTAAAGACCTGCATTTTTTCTAACAAGCAATTATTACAGCCTGTTTTTTTTTTTATATATCAGTGACAAAGTGGAACATTTCCATTATGCTTTAAAGTTTTGTTGACATCATATTCGCACAACAAAAGAAAAAACTATTTTCAAAAAACACAATTTGCTGTATTTTGCCACATACTGAAATGATGTAACCACTTCTGTTATTTAAGATAACAGTTTGTAACCACTTCTGTTATTCAAGATAACAGATATATATATATATATATATATATATATATATATATATATATATATATATATATATATATATATGTATATCTCCTTTGTTGAAATGCACCTTTTGTTGCAAAACTCCAGCATCTGTATTATATAGTTGCTTTGGATAAAAGCGTCTGCTAAATGAATAAATGTAAATCTGTATAAATTGTTTTATAGCCTCTACTTTGTGAAAGATCAGATGATGTTTCTGCAAAGTGCTTGAGTGGGCAGACAAAGCACACGGAAGAGACAAATAAGTAATGTCTGTGATTCAATGAATCAGTCCAGTACAAAAATAATATGCCTGCCAATCACTCTTTATGGATTAATTAGCTAGATTCTCTGAAGTTTGTGATTTGTGTAAAATTAAGCATGGAGAGATGAGGGTAAACAACATGATGAGACAAGGATAAATAGTTCTATTCAGGGCATGTTTACCCACAGAGAGAGTGAGAAATAAAGAAAAGGCCAAAGACAATAAAAGGGAGAAGTAAGAAAGAAGAGATTAAGCAAGAGAGAGAGATGAGAGGGAACCCAAGAGACCGATAGGGAGAGTCCTCACTGCGCTGCTTATAATAAATCAGCGGCCTCTGCGTGTACCCTCTACCTTGGGCGCTGTTTGATGTGGATTTCAGGGAAAGATGGTGCGTTTTGAAGTGAAAAACTCCAGAAGTGGGGGGCAGGCTCTCGCAAGCCAGGGCCACTGACCCTCCCAGTCAGACATGGCCATATATTACAGCCTGCTGGACAGCACCCAGAGCAGGGGAGCCCCAAACACCCCCAGCTGCTCTTCTTCACCCACTGACGGATTGATGGAGCCTACCACATTCACACAAGCTGTCCCCCAGATTAGTTTACAAAAGCTCTCACTCCAGCCGGACACTTAAAGCCTTAACTGCTGACACAGAGGGCAAGAAATTCAAGCGTGAATGCAGGAAGGGTGCAGCATTTTATAAGCGGCTAATGCAGAGTGAAAAAACGTCGGTGATGAGGAACAACCGAGCTCTTCATACAATCAAGATGTGTAACACAATGTATAGAACGCCTCACTGGGCCAGAAATTGTACACTGTGCGAAGGCAAAGTGAGCCCTGTTTCACCCAGACTAAATACATTCAAACTGCTAAGTTTAGCATTAACTCACTTTTCCAGCACGAATTCCTCGTCCACAGGAGTGATTTACAAACACTTGGTTTACACAAACATTGTAGGCCTCCTTATCAGGCAAAAATGTGAACTATAGCATTAAACAATGTAAACTATTAACTCAGAGGATGCCAAAGTGAAATACATACATGTTGAATTGTTTTAGTGTATATAATAGTTTACACAGGGGTGAATTTACTGTATATATGGGTCAAAGGAGATACACTTGTTTATCTTATTTATATGAATAATGTTTCAGTTGGTTGTTTTTTTTTTTATGTGGACCAAACTGCAAATACATTTTTTATTGTTTCGCCACAAATTTAGTGAAGACAGTCTTCAAAATTCTTGCAGCCTATAATGAAACAGATAAGAAAACATGGAGACGTGCATGTGACAACAAAACATTTTCCTGTTCTTATGCCATCACACACTGATTTACTGATAAAGATGTGTTTGTGGTGTTTTGATAGTTGAAGTCCATTTTTGTCATGAAATGATCTGATGTGCTAAGATGAGAGAGAGAGAGAAAGAGAGAGAAATAAATAAATAAATAGTTTGGAAAAGGTGAACTTGGAAATGAAAAAAAAAAAACCCTTTATGATATTAGTACAATATTACTTGTATTGTTTCATAAATCTGTTTATAGAAAAAAACAGGGATTCACGGAGAAAATGTCTTTCAGAATAATGGTACGGATTGACATTTAATTTTGAACTTTATTCCCCACTAATATGTATTTTAAACAGAGAAGTAATAGCGAAATGATCTCATTTAATATTTGTGCATAGCAATAATACTCTAATAATAAACTAATAATTGTATGAGTACTGGTCTCTGATTCATAACTGACTAAGAGTTAATGAATTACTAACACACTAACGCCAACTACACCTCCCCTAAGATTTACTCTTAGGATGTCAACTTCAATACCAGAATGGTGTGAGTACATCATCATCATCATCATCATCATCATCATGGGAGGTAAAATTAGCACAGAGATTCCTCCCAGTCTTTCTCCCATGGAAAGGTCCCAGACCCTCAATCAATTACCCTAAATACGCAAACTCTGTACCTCTCCTTCCATCTCTTTCCCGCCTTCCTTTGCCATCTGAGAGCCACAAACAGAGAAAACATCAATAACTCCCCTTCAGGGGAGGCTAATTTATGGCTTCCTCTGAGCTGCTATCAGAGCAGCGGGCCAGAGCGCATACAGAGAGCACCTTCAGCAGAGCCGCTCTCCCGCGCTCCGTCTGCACATCCATCGCTCTGTCTATCTGCGTGAGTTCATACACACACAGAAATTCAGAGAGACCCAAATACAGGAGGGAATATAAGCTAGAATTTCAACACTACAGGTCTGTAGTATGTAAGGCTCAATCTAAACAGGCAATCAGTCAAGAAGGAAGATAAATTAAATCTTTCTATCTAATCTCAAGTCCACACACACACACAGTAGTGCCAGGACAGGGAGTGAAAACACTATCAGGTAACAAACACAAGTGTGTGTCCCTGTCTCACCTTTTCCCAGGGTGACAGGGTGAGGTAAGGACAGGGCACACATTCACATGGGTTGTTAAAAAATCTGAAGCATCTTTTCTAAAGTCATATTGGAAGGGAAACTGTCATGGGAGACGGTCTGGCTGTTATGAGCTATTGTAAATTGAAACACACTGCCAAAAATATTTTAAACCTAACATAGCTAAATCAATCACCTTCTATATGCATGACATTAACCATGTTGCTATTCTCGGGAAAAAAATGATCAAACTGGGATTTGAAGATTTAAAAAATGCTTGTTGCTTGGATTCGGAAGAGTTTATCTTCTATAACTTGTTACAGGTTCTAGTTGATGTAAAATTATTTTAAAATTCATTAAAGGTAAATAATTGGACCACTGTTATATATTTGTATGGTACATTTACACTGTTTGTACACTGGGGGACATAAATGTACCTTTTGCGCCGTAAGGAAAAGTAACTATCACTAAGATCTGAAAAAGTACGTAAGTAAGAGTAAGTAAGAATACCTGGTACCTCTTTTTTTTGTGGAATGTGAACACTTTTTAAACACACAGATTTAGAACACTTTTTTTTAAAAAAAATTCTTAGATACTGAATAAAAGTTGTTTTTCCATACTAAAACATTCCATACATGCTATATGTGTGTAAACAATGTGGGAGACTACACAAGCATCAAAGGAGGCTTCACATACTGGTAGTGCTGATAGGGGAGTGATTTAGTAGATCTGGCAGAGCCACTACAGCTGGCTAGGACTACACTGGCAGGAAGAGAAGAAGGGGGTGTTTGCAGTATCTTTAAAAGTCTCTAGAATAATGTTAGTTTTCAATAGTGGTCAGAAAAAAAAAAAGTTGGGGAAATGGTAAGTTCAAATGACAGCGAGGTTGTGAATGTATCTATATATTTACATTTAAATACTTAGACAACAAGGACTTCCTAAATTGTCATTATATCGCTTCGTAAATGGCATAAAATATTAAATGGAAACACAAATGAATGTGACGCTAGCAAACATTAAAAAATGTCACTACACAGGAACATGATAAACAAAATATTATTCACTTTTTTGAGTAACAACAGTCAGTATATATATATTTTTTATTATTTTCTTTGCCATTTCTGAAGGTTATGGATAACAGATATCTTAATTCATGTCACGTAATGGCATGAATACAAAAGGGATAGAAAATAAGGATAACAGTTTTAGGAGGAAGATTGGTGCGATTGTTTTTAAGGGAGTAAATGGTACCCGCTTGCATCGCCCCTTAAATCAAGCCCTAGGATCTGAACAAAGACTTGCATAAAGATAAAATTGCATAATGTTCTGCTGAGAATTGTTCTGCGCCACAAACAGAGTATCTTTAATGCGACTTAACATCTTTTTGAAATCCAGCATGCAGAGAGAAACTATGTGAAAAGAAGTAGTAACAGGCTGTAAGAGGTGCTCAAGTAAGTAGAAGCCATAAATCAGAACCGCTAAACCTCTACAAACGACACAAAGTGGATAATTCAAATTCCTAAGGTTTCGTCCACCAAGTCATACTCTTCTCCAAGCTCACACTCCCTTTCCTCAGAGTACACTCAGATTACACATGAGTAGATGTAAGAGTGTACATGTGAAAATAAATTCATGTGGAAGCCAGCAGATATCTCATGAAGCCCTGGTTTTCTATCTATCACAACCAGTGGACTTTGTTCCTTCCGTGTATACTGTGTGCCATTACCTGCCAGTACTATCAGAGCAATAAAGTTATTCACCTTAAATCAACAGCCATTTCAAACACTTTCCTCCTGAGCTTGTGTATTATGATGTTTCATTACTTTATAACAAGGATGCATTTTCTATGACTGGACAACAAGAGCTGTCCATCTCGCATAATCACAACAGAACTCTTTCACGTTGGCCTAAGAAATCGGAGCATCAGTTTATCAGCTACACTAAACCTTGCTATTAAAGTGTGCTGGTGTCCACAGTTGTTGTTAAAACTGCAGGTTGCCCATCCACTGCTTGACAAGACCTGCATTAAGCACATCGCCTGCAAGCTCTCTGGTAATGCAATAACATTTCCACACACTATTTCAACTTCCTACACAGGATGAACAGAATAGGAAAATGCTTTGTCATTTAGCTCTGAATCTTATGTAGCATGGCAGTTGTGTTCTTCGAGAAAGCAGATAAGAGAGTTATCTCCTCCAAAGTTCAACCAAGTTGGGGAACTACATAGGGTGTTTTTATGGGCACTCTCTGTGGGAAATTTCTCAATGGGGAAAAAGTGGCACAACAGTGGATCTATAAGCCATTAGTGTGCACACATCCAGCATGTAAAAAGAGGTAGAATAGGTTAAATAAGAGCATTTTTTTTTTTACGGTACTGCTGATAGGAAGCCGTGGAGAGTGGCAGTGCAAGTCTCCAATGCGTACACGGGAACGCGCGCGCGCACACGCATTCTTAATATGACAAATGACAAAAAAAAAAAAAAGAAAAAGAAAAGAAAAAAAAAAGAGCGCACAGTAAACATTAAACACAATGCACTTAATCTTATGAATAAATACAGGCGGGCTTCCTGGTTTACACTGCCACACAATGAGAGCGTAATGAAATGACTAGTAAAGTTAGGCTAGAAAGAGGAGCTAGGTTCTCAAATTTTTACCGGTTTACTTATAATTGAAGTTAAACCCCTTCAGGGAGTGAATGTCCGATGCGCGTGGCATCCAAACTGCGCGCAAAAGATAAACCAAAGCCGCGCTCTGGAACCCTTTCAGCTCCTAAAGACCTGTGTTTGGAGCGGTCTTACCCACCTTGGTGTACTTGATCTCCGGGTTGGGCACGGGTGAGGGCATTAGCTGCAGGGATGCCATGAGCGCCGCGGGGTCCGCCTTCAGCCCGCCGGGGAGCTGCACTGCGCTGGAGGTCATGCTGTGGCGCGCGCGCTCAATCCCAACACCGACTTCACGAAGAATTTAGGACTTTGGACTCCTTCCTGTGTTTATAAGCAGGTGTCGGCATTGGGTCCATTTTTTATTGGGCCGCGAATACAGGGGCCGTCCTCCTGATATCATTAAAATCCAACATTTACATAAAGCTACTCTTTCTCTCTGGCAGATACCACCCACTTTCAGTGATGGGCGAGTCGTGAAAGGACCGGATCTTCTTGGACGACTCTTGAAGCGAGTCGAGCAAATCGAAAGTCATTGCAAAGTCGGTCCTTTTAATAATAATTGAATGTAATTAGTAGCAATTAAACGAGACTGTAAATAGGCTTCTTATGTAAATTTCTGCTTTAACGCAATTGTTTAAGAGGACTGAAAAAGCCAAACGAGTCAGTGAAGTGAATCGAATCAGTAAATGCTCATCATTTTTATTCTAGGGGAAGCCTAAAGAGGCACATGTCGACACACAGGAGTAGTTTGTGGTCTAAATAGGCTTTAAAAAATGTATGTTAACTGTAATTTTGAAATACATTTTTGCTCTTAGGATAAGACGTTTTTTATTATGGTACAATATGGATTAGGATCTGAATCGATGGAGGTGTTTGTTTAAAAGCTAAAAAATAAAGCTAACTAAACGCTATCCCAATTACAACAACAATGAGCACTGATTAAATTACTGGTTTAAAAATATATTTGTATGTTTTTTCTGAAGAAGGTTTGTGTGTGTGTGTGTGTGTGTGTGTGTGTGTGTGTGTGTGTGTGTGTGTGTGTGTGATCATGATTCATCTTTAATTTACTACCAACACTGGCGTATTATTAGACTAGAGCCTAAGAATACATATTAACGACTGGACAGAACTTTTTTTTCTCTTGAACCTAATTCTCGGAAGTTGTAAATAAAAGAAAATAAACACGTTATATTTCAGAGTACACAACCAATGAGGTTAGCTACTACATTTGTAATCTGTTGTGGGCTAATTGTTACAGTGTTTAGCCTAATTAACTGCTACACTGTTCATTTACGTCATTTACGTCCAGCTGGACTTGTATAAACACTTTGTGTGTTAGTTAAACACTGGGGAGTTTTGTTGAGGTTAGGAACTTGGTTGCCATGTCTGTTCCCTTTAAGTTTCTCTGTCACACGTGAACGTGAAAGACTTTCAAAGTCCGTTTGCCTCACAGCTCAAAAACACTTCATCATACACACACAGAGAGAGAGAGAGAGAGAGAGAGAGAGAGAGAGAGAGAGAGAGAGAGATCAGCCATCAGGATGTTGTTCATCTCTCCACATCAAGCGCTCACACCTTCCTCTGGCTTCTCTGTCCCGAGCTGAATGGTCTCCTCCCGCCGCGCCACCGCCTCCTTCAGCACTTCAGCGCAGCCAATACACACCACAAGCACATCTGAAATCTGCCTTTAACATCCGCAACATCTAAAATCTGCCTTTTAACACCCGCAACATTCAAGCTGCGGGGATTAAAACCACAAACACATTCACACCTCCAACAGCAGCAACTGCAGCATCCACCCCAAACATGTGCGCATCAGCCAGGAAGACGTCCTACATGTAGTAAATAAATAAAAACAAATAATCGACTTCACACTTTCTCTCCAAAGTTAAACTGTCGGTGCAATAAATAGAGCAGTAACCCCCCCCCCCCCCCCCCCCCCCCCTTTTTTTTTTTTTTAAAAAAAGAGATGATGTAGAAGAGGAGCTGCGCTTTTGTGTCATAAATTTCTCTGACACATTTACAGTACTTTCATACTCGGGTTTTAAATTAAAAACTATTTATTTAGCTGATTTTAGAATTTAATTTAATACTTCAGTAAACGCTTTCACTGAATTTACCCATCGCAAATGATTCAGTTTTAGATTTCACTCGTCCATGTCTATCATCTACTACACCATATATTCTATTACATTATATTATTTCAATTCACTTTCGCCAAGTGCAAACTGAAAATGAGTGTTTTTCAGTTTCAGTTGAAAATTCATTTGAAAATTATTTTACTCTTCTATTTGCATCACCTCTAGTAATGTCATCTAAACTAAACTAAACTAAACTAATATAATATAATATAATATAATATAATATAATATAATATAATATAATATAATATAATATGGGCTTTTAAATTGTAGCATAAAATAACATAACATAAACTTTGACTGTTTTTTGGTAACAAAATACAATTAAATAAATGCATACATATGTACATGCATACACTCAGAAATAAAGGTATCAAATACTGTTCCTTGTCTCTGGGGTGGTAATAACAAAGTTACATATTTTGTACCTTTATTACATACATACATATATACGGTACAGTCATATGATATGAACTAGGCTACTTGAGAGTCATTATCATATCTTACACTATAGTAGATAACACTAATTTAAGATCATTAAAGGAATAAATATCATGTCTTAATTTGTACCCAGCCCACTGGGTGCTTTTTATCCATCAGCACACACACACGCACACGCACGCACGCATACACATACACGCATGCACGCACGCACGCACACACACACCGCGTCAACAGTGTGTGTATCTGCTTCACATCAAAGACAACACCTCAGAAAAAGTGACAGTGAGTAGTGATTAATGAGCTGAGTCTCACTCATCTCTCCATGGGCTACCTGTCTCAGACCTTTTCTCCTCAAGCTTTCTAGAGTGTTTGCTTATTGGGTCGCTTATTTTCCAGCCAAACAGTTTAATAATTAATCCAAAAGAACACAAACCAGCACCGAACTATCTGTAATTAAATCACACTATATTTAAACTGAACCATATCTACCAGCCAGCCCCAAACTTTTTTTTTTGTCCGGAATGAGAAACTGCCGGCCGCGGCTTCACCGCCAGTGTACGTGTGTTTCGTGTTCAAGGAGCGCCCTCTGGTGGACAAAAACACTATGTGACAATTACTCCAAGATGGTTGGTCTTACTGCGCAAGTGCAATCCGTTTCCAACCAAGGAATTTAGTTTTGAACAGTTAATTAACAATTTCATTTTTTTCCAATTTCATTTTTATTGAACATTTCTGCTGTACATTTCTGCTGAACGGTTAATTAACAATTTCATTTGAAGAGAGAAGTTTGTTCAATCAGTAGTTGTCTCTAACAGGAATTAAAACTTGTGAAGACATTGGGGCAAAAATGATACATTAATTATTAAGAATTAAGCTAATTAAATATAACTAATTACAGTAGGTATGAGATATCCCCACACCCCACTCTAGTTTCATTGATTTATTATACTGAACAAATTCACATATCAAATATAAAGTACATTTAAATATAACAATATAAACTGACATATAGCCTAACAAAAGATATATTGACTCTTCTACAACTATAACTCACACACTCATGACTTTCATGTCAACACTTGAAGTAAGAATATTATATTATAATATTTTAAAATATATCTACAGTAGATAAGATAATTTTTATGATGCCGTTTAGTTGCTGTTGAAAGGTTGCATAAAAGCGCAGCAACATATCCAAAAACATGTTTTTGCATCATATGGATTTGCCAGACTCATTTAAAAGAGCCATTTAAAAGGAACCGATTCATTCCCGAGTCATCATCGCTGAAATATGTCAACGGACCCGAACCACGGTGTGTGTGTGTGTTTCTCTGATCCTCTTAGCATTAAGGTATTAACTCACTAACAGCAGGCATTTGTGAGCAAACATGGAGCTGGACAGCCTGAGGAGTCTGAGAGAGAAATTCACACTTCGGCATGCCATCATCAGAGAGTTTCTAGCGGAACTCCTCGGGACATTTGTACTTATAGTAAGTAGTCAAATCTGTAAGAAACAGTTTTTTTTTTTTCATTATTACTCTTGATATGCACAGTGACAGTAATATAACAGTAAATTGCACAAAATACCTGTTTTTAACATTAATAATGAATTTATCACCCTGGCATATTTCATGCAAATTTTGCAGCTGAGTGCAAGCAAGTGTTGTTCAGTTTTCACAGAATAATAATAATAATAAAAGTAGAATATTACACCAACACAAATGATTTAATGAATATATACACTGTACCTTTATCTCAAATATGATATAATTAGAACAGTTATAACTGATGGCTATATACTGTATAAAACCTGACACTACATATACACTATATTTTACACATAAACATTACACATTAAAATATGTCAAAAATCAGCAAGAATATATATAAAAGGTAAATAAACTATATAAAAGTTTATAATGCATGCAGTGGTTTTGCTTTTATTCATATATTTTTAGCTTATATCTTAAAACTGACAAGCACTTGGAGTTTCATGACTCCAAGAATGTGTATAGTCACCTTTATCGTCTGATTTATTGAACTTGGGGAATTGATTCATGTATTATTTCTTTTCTATTTTTGTATGATAATACATTTGGTATCACTAAAAATGCTGAAAATAAGGACTTAACAAATTTCATCTTATCCTCTCGAGGCTCATACTATGATGCATTGTGTACATTTTAATTTCTTTATATATTTCTAAATATACTAATAACATAACTATGAAAGCTAATCAAGGTTTTCTTCTACCTACTGTCCTCATATGAGGATGTAATCATATCAATTAGGGGTAAAAGGAAGTGTGTGGACAGTGAGATCTACAGTAATATTCGTATGTAATAATGATAGTTACATTAAACCTAGTCCCCACTTGATATTGTACGCAGCTTCACAGCCTGTGTAATATATTATATACATGTAATTCATGTATGTAAACCCTGATTGATTACAGCATGACAGTTCTGTTCATCCTCAGTTTCAGTTTGTTAACCTTCTCTGACCTCATCTGAGATCTGACAGTTCGAAGATTAACAATTCTCTCTCATTGAGCAACATGAAGCTAAATATTAGATGACACATTCTGTTAATGGATTAGTAAATACAAATAAGACGCTTGCATTTGTCATGGACATCTCAGGAAGGGACTGTTATGGTAGGTTAAAAGTTTAACAATATTTTAATTACGCTACAAATATGAAATGCAGTTGAAATCATTTGTTTTCTCTCTATAGGTTTTGTGTAGTAATGTAAAAAACAAAAGAGGGTACAATTATATAGTAGTATCGTTTGGTGATATGAACCTGGATACATTTAATAAAGCAGTTGACATTTTGCTGACGTTAATAGAAGTATTAATTAAAGTGTCAGTGCCATTAGTGTAAGGTCTTTATTTATTTATTTATTTATTTATTTTAGACATTTTCAGTGTAGGTCTTAATTCAGCACCTAATTAACTAACTAGTGCCTATAGCCAAGCAATTACTTAATACATATTTCATTTACAGGTATTCATTTGGCAGATGTTATTGTCTAAAGCAAGTTACCCAGTGAGGCAGAATTCAACCCAAGCACAGAGCTGTTACAAACCTATAAGCTCAAAAAGATATTTATATTCAACGGTAGAATGAATAAGTGAAGGTAAAAAGGAAGTGTTTGGGTTATAATGTAAGCAGTGCCTTTTAATCTTTCAGTGATTTGAATGATGTTAAGCAATGTTTGTCTATAGTTTCCTTTTTGCCTTCAGACCCACAGTATGAGCCCAGGTTGCAAACAACAAACACTAGTCTTACAAGACCTCCCAAACAATACTAGGAGCCTGTTCTGTGATCATACACAAAGAGTTTTCCCCCCACAGTGTCCTGTTAGCTTCTATCACTGTTAATTACCAATAAGAACATTATACTGTAGAAGTGGACATCTTTTGTTGCTCTCCTGGTCTTGTCAGTCCACACTTTGCTGAATTCTTTGATCCCATGGCCACTTCTAATTAGAGCTGAAGTTTTGCCGAACAGCAGAGATTTAATGTGATCTGCACTGGTCATCTGTCCCTGTCTGTTGATTTGTTGCGTCTGTCCTTTCTCAGCTTTTTGGCTGTGGCTCGGTGGCACAGGCTGTACTCAGCAGAGGAGCTCTGGGTGAACCGCTCACCATCCACATTGGCTTCACCACAGGAGTGATGCTGGCTGTCTATGTGTCAGGAGGCGTTTCAGGTAACAGAATAATTCATACTTGTATAGCCTAGACTTTTATAAAAATCAAACTAAGACACTGAAGACAGTGATCATTTTTGAAAACCTGGTTGCTTTGTATCGACAAGTTTTTGCCTTGTCTTAGTGGCAATTCTGTAGCAAATCAGGGTGTTCAGTGTGGTAACCAGCGGTGTAATGATCAGACAGTTTGGATTGATGCAGCTATTTTAAAGGCAACGATCGAAAGGAATCAAGACAACCATCATCAATCATTAAAAAAATAGTGATTATAATTGGTTAAAAATGTATTATTATAATAAAAAAAGACAGGTGTGTGTTAAAAAAAAAAAAAAAAAAAAAAAAAACTGCCTGTAAAATTATCTGCACTGATATATAAATAGCTCCAGTGATTTGCCCATACTTAGAGTAGTCATTCTGTACATTATCATCATTCACAACTTAACCATAGCCCTACCCCTAACTCTGAGCAAAGTTGGTTGCATAGCTATAGGAGGCAATGTTATAGGACATAAAGTTTTAGTTCCCATATTTTTTGCCACCCAAAAAAGAAACCAAGCCCCCCCATATCCTGAATCCCAATTTAACCCCTGTTTATAACCCAGTTCAGCTTAGTCAACATAACGAATCAATGGGCATATTTAACAGTCTGTCTGAACTGTAATGTTTTGCTTTTCCATGATCTTTGATCAGTGCTGTCAGACACCAAACAAATAAAAAACAACAAAAAACAACAAAAAAAAAAAACAAGTACCGAACTTTTAATATTTTGTTTCAATTTGCTGTAAAATCCTACCAGGAGTTATAAACACTTATGCCCTCAGAATTTAAGTGCTGGCATAAGAATTCCTAAATTGATATGAATCACCATTTCATCAAGAATCCAGAATTGGTGAATACACAAATTAGAGATTTGCCCTTCTAAACCAAGTACTTGTAGCACTTGCATACTGGAGCATGATGTATAGTTATATTTTATGATGCAATGATATTTACCTGGCATACATATGTTCAAAGTTTTTCAGATCCTTTTTTTCCTAAACAATGAAGAAAAATGCTACAGTCATTTCCCTTAATCTAATGTAACCATAAAAAGACATTTTATAAAGCTAAGGGGAAACTTTAAGTAGATACTTTATATAATTGAACTTTCTATAAATACCATTTACAGATAGTAAGAGCAAGGTAATGATGTCATTATAAATCAAAAGACCAAAATAGCCTTTACTCTCACATAAACAAGTACAGACAGTGCAATGCTTTTCTTCACATACTGGTTAGGAAGCTGGAGTCAGAGCACAGCATCAGTCTTGAGCTTAGACTTTTAAGGGCTTTGCTCAAGGGTCCAACAGTGACAGCTTGGCAGGATAGTGTTTGCTCTCATAGTAGCTCAGAGCCTTTAACCACAGAGCCATCAGAACAATGTGTAAACTGTCTGTGATTGCTGTTCAGTCCACTCTGCTGTGAAAAGAGGCAGGTTTAAACTGTCTTTTTAACACTAATCATAACATCAACACAGCATGCTTCAAACTGGGCGCTCCATCTCCATCAGGGAGAGTGTGATGTAATTAATTGTAAAATTAATGGACTCCTGCCTCATGTGAACTCAGAGATTAAATAATTAAGAGTAGGGAGTTAGTGGTATTCTGTGCCAAGAGTGTACTCTATGGGGGTGTCAAGTTTAAGAGGGAAGCACATTCAGTGGTTTGATTATGCACTCTTTAGCGACTGACTATGCAGATGTGAAACACTGTGTGTATCTAACAGGACTTTATTGGGTATATTCTGGATTCAGTACCAATCATACTGTATGTATGACTCAGGAATTTACATTTTGCTGAATAAGGCAGTTATTGGGCAAATTTACACCATCAGCATGAACCGTCAGTGGTGATTTTTAAATGGACTGTTAGTTCACATTATCACTAAAGTGAAATGAGGCATGAAAGAAAACATTGCACTTTCGCAGGCAAAGCAAAAAGAAAACCACACTGGAAAAAAAGACATGCAGTGTATGTGGCATTTCTGGAGTCCTGAACAAGTGGACAGAAAAAAATATACATATATACTGGGAGTCAAAAACACTAGCAAACTAATGTGAAATTTGTGATTGTAGACCACATCCTAAATGACAGTAAGAGAAATTGCGGAAACGTAATAGGAGGGAGAACGCTGAGAATTTGGGCTCAAGTGACTTCTGCTTAACAAGGAAACAGGGAAGCAGTGGGTGCGGAAAAATCATCACTAGTAGTTTAGTAGCGAATTTATGACTAGTTGAGAATTTATAAGACGATAACTAGGAAAAAGGAGGAGTGTCATATGTGGCATTTCTCCTAAAATGTCCACGTTTTATCATCACCTTTCTTTCTAGAGATTTCTCTGTTGTTCAGGAATGAAATAAAACTTTTTAAATTCAAGGGTCCAGTCAAATGGGCTAACTATAAGAAAAGTAAGAAAATGGTAGATTGTGCTTTCCACCACTGTAACTGATTCATTGCAAATGATATGACTGAATCTATATCCTTCCACTCTTACAATCGAACTCTGGCCGTCATAAAAACATGGGCAAAAATTACTGTTTAAATTAACATTAAGTACATTGGCCTGCTTCCCTCTGCCAGGAGTTTCAGACTTAGAGAGACAAATAGAGCTTTCAACAAGATAGTTGAAGATCAAGATGACCCCATATACACATCCAAATAAACACAGAAATAGTTGCAGGAAAACCAATCATCAATCTCCAATTTTGACCCCGAATGAAAACCTGTGGTCAGAATTGAAGTGGGTGTCCACAAGCACAAACCACAGCATATATGGAGATTAAAATTTTCAGCATGTTGGGGTGCAGCAAGATCCTTCTACAAGATCTGTCCACTGTTAACCATTACAGGAAGAGACACATTGCTGTGCTGATCATTTAAAGGGAAAAAAACCAGTTAGAAAACAATGCACTACTTAGGAATTACGTATTGATAAAAAATAACATATTAACCAAAGCCTCTTTAACCATGATACTGACCAGGAGAACGTGTGAGGGAGAGTTCCTGTTTCACATTTGTTTTTCCCAGGCTTGAGACAGTGAGATGAGGTGAGTGAGAGTTGGCAGAGCTCATTATAGTACTTTGGAGTTAAATAGGGGTCACTCCTACGCCTGAGAGTGTCCTAAGACGACTTAGACTGATTATGTCAGACCCAATTCCCAGGAAGCCAAGTGTATAATAAAGACTAATAGAGAGGACACATTACCTTAGGTGTCTGCTGAATGCAGTTTTAACACATGTTGGCCACCATCATGCTTAAATTACCATTCTGTCAATTTAACTAAATGATGATAATCCCAAAGTGTAGGGCATTGACTTATAATTGTCTTCATTTTACAGGAGGACATGTAAACCCAGCTGTATCTCTAGCCATGGCAGTCTTAGGGAAGTTTCCCATTAAAAAATTCCCTGTGTATGTGGTTGCCCAGTTCCTTGGTGCTTTTGCAGGCTCTTGTGCTGTCTTTGGACTGTACTATGGTGAGTAAATATTTCATACCACTTCAAAAGAGATTTTCAAAAAAAGGCTCTTGGATTGGGAAGTATGGCCTTGCTGTCTTCAGTGATTATCTATATATACCATATTAGTATCAGATGAACGTCTTCAGCAATGTGTGCTTTTTTTTAATTTTTAATAAATACCTACATATGTCTGTGCCGATCTGCACTCACTACAACTGCATAAACACATGTATCTGTATTATATTTCAAAATAAAACATATTTAGAAAATGTATACAATAGAGATGAACAATTAACTTAGAGCTAATAGAAAATATTTCATTTCTACAGATGCCTTCATGAACTACTCCAATGGAGAGTTGCTGGTCACAGGTGAAAACTCCACTGCAAACATCTTTGCCACCTATCCAGCAAAGCATCTCTCAGCCCTCAATGGGTTTTTTGATCAGGTGAGAGAACATGTCATTTGATTTGGATTTTGCAAAGAATTCATACTACTATAGACCATTATGAGTCTGTTCTGAAGGTACTGTGTGAATTTGAGTATACTGTACACCATACACACATGTCTGAGATAGGGAGCCTCGCTGTTTGGATCTACAAATTAATTTATTTTAATCATTTGGATTCATGACTTCTATTCAGAACAAGTTGACTTAACTTGATGTCAGTAGTTACATAGGGATAGTTATCCTTGTTCAGAGCCAAGATGCATAGATGTTTGAGTTGATTTTCTCAGTGCATTGTGTGTGCATGCAGTTCATTCATCCAAGGTTGCCAGATATTTCTTGTGCACAGCTGTTGGAGAAAGGGATTATTCAAAAAGCATGTGGACAACTTAAAGTATCAAAACACACATTTTCCCTTATGTCTGAAAGAATAACAGGATTTCACCCCTACTGAAAACCTGTGGCCAGAATTGAAGAGGATGTCCACAAGCACAAACCTAAAAATAAATGGAGATTAAAATGTTGTGCGTGTAGGAGTGGACCAAGATACTTCTACAAGATCCATTTAACCTTAACCATTACAGGAAGAGACTCATTGCTGTGATGATAATTTAAAGGAAAAAATAGTTTTGCATATCAATTAAAAAAAACATTAAAAAGGGAGAGTTCCTGTTTTCCATTTGTTTTAAAAGTGTGTAGATGTTTGTTTCATTTCAACTTTTTTTTTTTTAATTGCAATAAAAAGTGTTAAAAGTATAGTAATAAAAAAGGAGCTAAATAGCAACCATGCACTATTTTAGTGGCCTTGGCTCCAGAAAAGTCCAGGGTAAAACACTGCACCATGACTGTAACACTACAGTGAGAATAAGCCAATAACTAGCAAATTATACACACGAAGACAGTGAAACATAAGAACAACAAAACTAAAAAGACATCACTATAAACAAAACTGCAATATATGCAAAGCACTAAGACTTGAAAACTATACGAGTGCATACTTGCTAATACAGAGAGGCTAATAGAGGTGGGTATCTGATTATATGACATCATTTGCCATGCTTTAATCTGTATAATATTCTTGTTAAAACAATAAGTACACAATCCTGTACCTTTGCCATTAGTTTTCAAATCTTTTATTTAGGATACAGTTGTTGTAATTCATTTCATAGCTGGTTGGCTTATGAAATTACTTAAAAATGTTATGAAATGCATATGGAAGTAATGAATGGGAGAGAACCTTCCAGAACCAAAGCCATTTAAAGTGGGTGTTGAATGTTCAGATATAATACTCACAACCACAAAAGATAAAGTTGAAATGAAAAACTAGGAGGATATTAAAACCTCAGGGGAGGACCTGATGGAAATGAATGTCATAAAACCAATTTAAGCAAATAGAACAAGCTCGTAAATTATTGTATTGGCCTGTATATGAGTAAACAGTCCCTTATAATTAATGAGTATAAAATAATGTATGATATATACTAAATAACCATCTGTTACTCATTAGCTACAAAGCTATAATGCTGAAATGGATATTATGATTTCATCTACAAGCAGTAATATTGCTCTCATGCAGATTCACAGTGGATGAGTTGACATGATAGCAATCTTGAATGATGTCCTAATATGAGTCCTTACTGCACTGTGACTGGATCAGTCTATTACTGAAGCTTCACCTCAAACTGACCCATGTGCCATGAAGGCAATTGGAGACCATGGGTGTCCATGATGTTAATCATTTTGGTCACCATTCAGCTCTCTCCTCCACTTCCACAGGGTCTAGGTTAAACCCAGTGTAACCTAGTTAACTTTCACAGTTTAACCTTTATTAAAGCTAGACAAGACATTTATCAATGCTAAGCATACATGTTGGTGTGGGCCAGAAGGACCCTCTAAGGCTAAATCTCTGACCAGAGTTCAGAGTAATTCAAAGAGTTGTTACTAGAAACAATAATATATTACAATAAGTGCTTTAATATTAACCTGTGATCTATTATGCAGCTGGAATTACTGTCAGAGCTGTTATTATAGAAAATTAATTTTCTAAATAAAGACTTTTTGATCGATCAGAGCTGAGAATTCAGCAGTGCTGAAATAGACTCAAAGCATTCAAAAACTTTCAACTGTTAGTGAAAATCTTAGCATTTTTGGTTAAATTAGCAATGGATTTATTCTGAATACTATAAATTAGAAAATCTCAATAGAGAGTATGTACAAGTGAACTGAGAAAGGTTTGAGATATTGGGTCTACATAAAGAGACAAAAACATTGTGTCTCACACACACACACACACACACACACACACACACACACACACACACACACACACACACACACACACACAGACAGTAATGGTAATGGTTACTGCTTATCGATGCAGGTGATTGCCACTGCAGCTTTGGTGCTATGTGTCCTGGCCATCGTGGACAAGAAAAACATAGGAGCACCTAAAGGAATGGAGCCACTGCTCATTGGTTTCACCATCCTGGCCATCTCAGTGGCCATGGGTTTCAACTGCGGCTATCCCATCAACCCTGCCCGAGACTTGGGACCCCGGCTCTTTACTGCAGTGGCAGGCTGGGGGGTGGAGGTTTTCAGGTACAGAAAACACACTCACACAAATCTGCTTGACCTCTGACCTGACCCTGACCTTACCCAATTCCTTACGTCAGAGCTCATATTAAACTTCACTCTGATGCTATGACCTTAGAGCAATTTTAACTTCAAAGAAACAATAGCTAGCTAAACAAATGCAGCCCCATCTGGGTGAAATTTAAACCACTGCTGAGGCTAAGGAGTTAGTGAGAAAAAAAATATTCCAACCCATACATTTGGGGCTTGATAAGATTTTACATGTAAAACATGCACTCATAGAACACCTTTTTGGGAACACTACACTAATACTGGATAGGGCCTTTCTTTGCTCTCAAAACAGCTTCAGTTCTTAGTGACATGTATTCCACAAGACATTGGAAAAGTTCCTGAGATTCTGGTCCATGTTGTCATGATAGCATCAAGCAATTCCTGTAGACTTTTCAGGTGCATTTTCATGCTGCGAATCTCCCGCATATCACATCTCAAAGGTGCTCTATTGTATTCAGATCATTGAACTCATTGTCGTGTTCATGAAACCAGTTTGAGATGACTTTTGCTTTGTGACATGGTGCATTACCATGCTAGAAGTAGCCATTAGAAGATGGTTGAATTGTGCCCATAGAGGGATGCACACAGTCAGAAACAATATTCAAATATGCTGATGATTGATTGGTATTAACGGGCCCAAGTGTGCTAAAAAATACCATTCCCCACACCATTACAGTACCTCCACCAGCCTGGACTGTTGACACAAGCCAGGTTGGGTCCATGGCTTCTGGCACTGTTGGCACGAAATTCTGACCTTACTGTCTGTGTGCCTCAGCACAGAAATCGAGATTCCTCAGACCAGGCCGCGTCTTCAACTGTCCAGTTTTGGTGAGCCTGTGCCCACTTGAGCCTCAGCTTTCTGTTCTTGGCTGACAGAAGTGAAACTCGATGTGGTCTTCTGCTGTTGTGGCCCATCTGCCTCCAGGTTTCACGTGTTGTGCATTCTGAGATGCTTTTCTGCTCACCATAACTGTACAGACTGATTATTACTGTAGTTACTGTAGCTTTTCTGTCAGCTCAAATCAGTCTGGCCATTCTCCATTGACCTCTCTCTTCAACCAGGCATTTCCATCTGCAGAACTGCCACTCACTCGATCGTTATTCTTTATTGCACCATTCTGAGTAAACTCTAGAGACTGTTGTGCATGAAAGTCCCAGGAGATCAGCAGTTATAGAAATAATCAAATCAGTCCTTCTGGTACCAACAATTACGCCACGGTCTAAATCACTGAGTTCACATTTTTCCCCCATTCTGATGGTTGATGGGAACATTATCCGAAGCTGCTGGCCCATATCTGCATGATTTTATGCATTCCACTGCTTCCACACGATTGGGCTGATTAGAATGTGTGAATGACCTAATAAAGTGTTCTGTAAGTGTGTATTAGGTAAATAAATCTATATTTATTTGGGTCTGTATTCCCAGATGATAATATTTCTATTTAAAATTATTTTAGCCCCAAAACTGTAGCTATGCTGAACCTAGCTAACAAAGTAAATGCAACATGCTGCTATTTGTATCCCAGTTTAGCCAGATGTAGATTAACTAGCTGGAGGAATAATGTATTCTCTGCTTGATGCCATGGAAGATATTGGAAAATATTAATGAAATATTTAATGATCAATGCTACAGTAAAAAGTCAGCACCAATTGTTATGCTTAAAGCATTGATTTACTCTTGCTGTTATGTCATGACAGAAATTTGCCCCAATTCATTTATTCATTCATCTTCAGTTCCTGCTTCATCCTAGTCAAGGTTGTGGTTGATTCAAAGTCAATTCTGGGAACCTAGTTGAGGTAGGAATAGACACTGGGTGGAACATAGCAGGGTACCACACACACACACACACACACACACACACACACACACACACACACACACACACACACACACACACACACACACACACAAACCCCAAACACTTTAGCGCAACTACTCTAGCTACTGGTTGGTTCTTCAGTGGAACAGTGATGTCTTCTAAACATGGTGAATTGGGTATTCCAGCTTGCCAGCATGAGAGAACAAAGAGCATTTCAAGACAGCTCTTAATAGAGTGTGCATCTGACAACCCATGTCTGCTCCTCTGATACAGCTGGTTCATTTTTCAACACCCCTGTGTGTCTCTGGGAAACTGGGAAGAGGAGAGACTCTCTGCACATACTGGGTTCCAAGTGGTATTCATTATTTCTTTTTCTCTTACACAAACATGGTTTTCCTCTCTTCTAAACACCCACCAGCAGAACACTGTGTTATTTTGTTACCTAAAGATAAACAGCCGTGGTCACATATCATCTCTGTGCGGAAACAGAAAGCCAAACTGGTTTACATTCAGACAAAAATAAACATCACTATACTGTAAAAGTTACATAATTACCCTCAACCATTAGTTTAAAGACACTGAGAAAAGGGCTACAAGTACTAGTGCGTACAGCAGAGGGCACTCTCAACCAAAAGTCTAATTATTCTGCATCACTATTTAGAGTGCTCTGCTCTACTACCTGATCATGCCAATATAAACTCCACAAGGCTGCCGTTTTGGAGATCCTCTGACCCAGTCGTCTAGCCATCACAATTTGGCCCATCTCAAAGTCGCTCAGATCCTTACTTACCCCTGTCCATTTTTTCTGCTTCCAACAAATCAACTTTGAGAACTGTTTACTTGCTGCCTAATACTGTATACAATGCCACCCCCTGACAGGTCCCATTCTAATGAGATGATCAATGTTATTCAATTCATCTGTCAGTGCTTTTAATGCTATGGCTGATCAGTGTATAATCATTAGGAAATTACTGTGGTATTACAGGAATAATGTGATGTTATTGGAGATGGTAACAGTAACCTCATTTCACATCACACCACACTGCCCTGCCACTGATTGCTTTCATATAATAGCAAACCTATTGGGTTTTTTTACTCCTTATAAATAATATTTGGATACTGGAGAACGACTGTGTCAGTGCTTTACATTCTTAATACCCTTCAGAAACACTGCACTTCCTGAGCTGAACATGAGTTTTTTAATTGCTAGTGCATTAATTATAGCCACGTGTTGCATCTGGTCAAAACCGCACTGTTTTTTAAAAACTCTTGTATAAAAATGGGGTAAATGTATGTTTTGTTTGGACATCTGTCGAGTCTGGTGTACAGTTGTAATGTGATTCTACTCTGTTCTCCTTACTGTTTGTGTCAAACTATCAGATAAGCTTTTCATTAAACAAACTCCTCCGCATATCCCAACATGACCCGCGTGCAAGTTCAAAACCTTTATCAGTGTAGCATAGGACAAATGGAAATCTAATGGCTTCTTCTTCAAAATCCTAGACAAACCTGTTTAAAAATCCTACAAACCTGTGAGTGTGCATGTTCACCACCAATAGTAACTAGACAGTGTGTTTTCATACAGTAAGTGTGTTGTGCTGTGTGTTCAGAGCCGGGGGCTGCTGGTGGTGGATCCCAGTTGGTGGTCCGATGGTGGGAGGTGTGCTGGGAGCAATGATCTACTACCTGCTGATTGAGCTACACCACATAGAGCCAGAGAAAAAGCATGAGGAGAACAACACCGTTAAGGACAAGTATGAAATAATCACCATGAGCTAGACAGAAGACAAAGAAGACTTTGTCTCTTCTTCACCTCAACCAGGCTGTAGTGTAGAACCTCAATTTTCTTCTGTTTTTGTCTCTTGTTGTAAGAATCCAAGCATCCACATTGGTGCTAGCATTACATTATACATCCTACAATTAAACTAATGGGAAATTATCATAGTAGTAGTGATGAGAGAAACATAAACTCCTTATGAAGTAAATTACATTGAAACAATGTTAAAACTCTGGTAAGGATTGACTTATTTCCAGATTATTATCATCCAGATATTATTCAGGGATTAATGCTGCATGCACATGCTTGTTAGATGGGTCTTGTTAGCCACTTATCATTACCGGATCTTTATAAGTGCACCAATATTGTTACATATCGTGATCTATTTTGCATTTGATCTATTTTGTATTTTCCTAACATTTTACTCCACTGTAAATTTTCCACAGTATGGTTAGATAGGTAAAATGGTGGCTATGACCTAATTTGTGATTACTAAAAAATAAGTTGGTAATAACATGCTTGGAAACTTGTATTTATGATAATTCCAGTAGCACGAGGAGGAAGCATATGATAAGGATTGGGGCACACACATTACAGAGCTGAACTATGTTATACCAAGGAAAAGGGTCTAAAGTTTTTAACAGGAAAAGGGTCTAAAGTGTTAATAGTAAATAGTAAATGTCTGCTACATTAATTCAACATTAAATAATATCTGAAGATTTTTTCCCTCTAAGCAAATGGAATATAGATGGGTGAGTTTTGTACTACACAGTATAAAGGGGTAAATTTCAAATGGTTTTTGATAATTTTTTTTAACTTGTGTTTTTGTAATCTCTTAAATGACACAGAACGGAGAGTCTGAAATTCTCTGCAGGCCTGGAGTAAATGAGCGACCACTGACCTCTGAGAAGGCATCAAATGCTTTTCAAAAACAGCTGCAGTTAAGAGCTCATCTGTTTTACAGATTCTATCAGACATGAACTTGGATCTCAAGTTCCCACAACCAAAAAAAAAAAAGACTTCAAAGAGCAGTGTCAAACCATTACCATGAGGCCATATAGTTAAATAATTTAAATTATTGTTGAGCTTAACAGTGTCCAATTTGCACTCAATGCCTGTATTCTCATTGAAACACTCTCCCTCTGGATTCATACGCCTGAATGATCCGAATTCAAATACTAATTTGGATACATTTTAGTGAAGTTTGCTGTTCTCAGGGTATTTCAAGACCAATAACCTGTAACTAGAATACTAGACAAACACCTTTTAGCCAAAAATGATTTGTATTTTTTTACTATGAATTTTCAAAAGAACTCTATATGAACTCTATATGCATCTCACAGTGGTTGGCAATTCTTTACATATTGTTCTTGTGGATATATTAACTTTTTTTACTTTTTTTTTTTAACCACATATGTTTTAATGATATGGCAATGATCTTCTGAAATTTCTTCTGAAAGCTTTGAAATAAATGACTGTTTCTGGTTGAACAAAATTCTGACTCATGGAATGCAATTTTACAAAGCCTAATTGAATAGCTAATGGGTGTCTACTCAGCATTTAGTCTGAATATTCACTGACACAAGATGTCCCTTGTAGTAGATGAAAAATATTTGGACCTGACTGACCCCATTCACCTGATTCAGAGACACTGTTTACTCACTAACCTGGGTCACAGTGGTCCCATGTTTCCAAGTTCATTTCTAAGTTCATGTCTATTTATGGAGTTAATACTGCTGCCTACTAAAGCATATTGTACTGTAAGATTAACTGAGATTACACTGTTTTAATACAATACTATTGTACATTACAAAGCTTATTATCAAGTAACTAATATATATAAAAACAATGCAAAATGATGAAGCTAGTCACCGTTCATTAAAGTTTAGGAAGTTAATTGGGGCACCGAAAATGCACAAACGACACTGTTTTCGTCCTCTCCCTAATTACTATGCAACAAAAGCCAAACACCAGCTACGCACATTTAAAAACAAGCTTTATGGTTGAAGAAACTACTGTGGGCATGTTGTAGAGGTGCCAGAAGTGCACAACAGCACAGTGTGTTTATTTATAAATGTATTTTTTTACATTTGTCACAATAAGATTCTGGTATTTATGTTCAAACATAAAGTTTTTATTTCTGCAACTTTGGGAAATGGAATGTTTCTAAAAAAAAATGTATATACATGTTTTCATTTCAAATGAAAAGCTACATTATGGCTCCAGTAAGTCAGTGATCTGATTCATGAATGGTTGCATCATCACCAGGACAGTAGAAATACAGGAAATAGAGAAATACAGGATGTTTGTCCAGTAAACACCGCATCATCAATATATACCTCCAGTGATGAAACTTCATGCTAAAAACCAGGATGGCTTAATACTGGCCTGTTCTATAAAAAGATCTTGCACTATTAAATACATGCACATATTAATCTAATAACTGTAAAATAAATAAATAAATAAATACAAAATCACATAAAACTGTAAGTTTTATAGTTGTAAATTGAAAACAATGCTCTCCTGTTTTGAGCTGTGATTGTTTGTGGTGTTTAGTGCTTCCAGGACAGTTTTTCTCTAAGTGGTTATGTTTGCACACATTACCAGACATAGAAATGACTTGTTATAGATGGCCAGAATTACCTCATTATCGGCAAGGCTGAAAACCACTTCTGAATGCACATGATCTCCGATTCCTCAGATGTCACTGATTTAAAAACCATCATGAGCCTGTAACGGATATCCTGACATGGGCTCGGGAATACTTTGGTAAACTTTTGACAGTCAACACCATTCACCGCAAGTTAAGGCTTTACTATGCAAAGCAGAAGCCATACATCAACACTGTCTAGAAGCACCTCCAAGTTCTCCAAGTCTCATCTGAGATGGACAGTAGCACAGTGGAATCGTGTTTTGTGGTCCGACGAGTCAACATTTCAAATAGTTTTTGGACAAAACAGCCGTCGTGTTGTCCGGGCCAAAGAGGAAAAGGACCATCCAAGCTGTTATCAGCGTCAGGTCCAAAAGCCAGCGTCTGTCCTGGTATGGGGCTGTGTCAGTGGCCATGGCATGGGTAACTTGTGCATCTGTGAGGGCATCATTAATGCAGAAAGATATGTACACATTTTAGAGCAACATCTGCTGCCATCCAGAACAGGACAACACCAAACCACATTCTGCCCGGATTACAAGCGCATGGTTGTGTAAGCAGAGAGTGCGAGTGCTAGCATGGCCTCCCTGCAGTCCTGACCTGTCTCCGATTGAGAACGTGTGGTACATTATGAAGCTGAAGAAACGCATAATGGATGAATGTGGGAAAATTCCGCTTGCTAAACGTAACCAACTGGTGTCTTCAACACCCAAACACTTAATAAGTGTTATTAAAAGAAAAGGTGATGTTACACAGTGCTACAGTTGACTGTCCCAACTTTTTTGGAGTGTGTCATCAGATTTGAAATGAGTGTATATTTTCAAAAGTAACTTGAATTCACAAAGTAAAACATCAAATAATGTGTTAATAATGTGCCTTCAATATAGTACAGAGTGAACTGAATTTTCAAATGACTTTTTTTGTTTGTTTGTTTGTTTGCATTTTCCATACTGTCCCAACTTTTTTGGAAATGGGTTTGTATAATAGTATGCTGCTTGCATAATCACTTGAATATTCAGATAATTGCCAAAATCAGATGACTGTATTGCTCAAATGCTCAGGCCTGTGCAAACGACTTGACACACTAGATTAATTCTAACAGAGGAGTTTTGCACTAAGTTAAGAAACAGACTATGATCAGTAATAGAACACACTTCTGATAAAAAAAAAATAAAATAAAAAAAACATCTAGGATGTCTGCTTCTGTATGTGAACTGTGAACTGAAACTATAGCTACAGAAGCACTGTAGCAAATTCTGCAACAAATCTGGACCAGCCAACAATCCACTTTCTTTAGAACGCTGCATGAAAGTGTGCACAAGAACATGTATGCAGATTTAAGTGCAAGGCCACATTGTGATTGGATGGGATTTTTACGGGTTTTCTGTTTACTGCTAATTATTCTGCTGCTTCATTTCATTATTTTCGGAGGTATCTTTAGACATGTCTTAGACATTTTGCACATTCCTTTAAATTCAAATTGCTTGTTTTTGAACCTACCTTAAGCATTGTAATATATAGTTGAGTAAGAGTATACATGTTCTGTACCTGTATGTATGAAGCCAGTGCAGTTGGGATTATTGATCTCAGTGCAGTTATTTAAGTTCAGACCTGATTATGAAACAGCAGTTCAACAGTGCAAGCTATTTGAGTTCTGCTGTCACCTACAAATTGCAGGTGTTATTTTACACAGTGGTAAATCATTGCCTTTAGTGCAGAGAACTCAGCTCAGAGTAGGGAGAGGTAATAAAAAATTTGTCAAACACGTGGATTATTCTCAGAGTGCCTTTGCACCCACAACCCTCCCAGTCCCCCCCCCCAACCTACTGCATTTGCATATAGTGGTTCGCTTTCCCATTTTAAGTTTGGACACACACCCACATAGAATGACAAATGCCAGAGGGTATCTAGATAGATATACACATAATACTCAATTTTAAGAAGAAACTTGCCATTAGTTGTTGAATTAGCAAGCTGTTGCAGTCTATTGGAGCAGAATGCATGTGGTTAATGTGCTGTCCTTCCTGTTAATTACCTCATGCCTGTGTGATGGGAGAAGAGAAAGAGGAAACAGAGCAGGTGAGCGCTTACTAATGACCTGGTTTTCATGTAATACATTTTCCAATGCAACTCTTGGTTATTAAGACCCATCCAATATCTGGTAGTTGATTGTGGTGGAAGAAGCTAATAAAAGTGATGAGTAGTCAGGGGCCTGTGTGCTAAACTGCAGTCACTGCGAAAACAAGCTTGTGTTGAGGAAGTGCAAATGAACATAAGGATATTAGAAGACAAGGGATCGTTGTTCAGTGTCAAATCCAAATCTATACAGTCAGCGTTTCAACTTCTGCGTTTTACGATTCCAGGCATTGGGAAATCTTCTAGAGCTTTGAAGATGACTCGACACAGTGAAGTTTATTTGGCTTACATTTGCACAACTTGACATAAATTGTCCTTCTGCTGCTGTAGCAAAAAATGCCTTGTTTGTACTCTCGTAGTGTTTTACACTGGAGAATACATTAATTCATCTTCAGTAACTGCATTATCCCGGTCAGGGTTGACGTGGATCCAGACCCTTTCCTGGGAACACCATGCATTCACACATTCACATCTAGGGGCATTTCAGCATAGCTAATCCACCTACTTGCATGTTTTTGGACAATGGGAGGAAATCAGAGAACCTGGAGGAAACCAATGCAAACACAGGAAGAACATGCAAAACTCCATGCAGAGATTAACCCTAACTCAGGACTGAGTCAGGGAAGCTGGAGAGGCAGCAACAGCACCCATTGTAGTATCGTGCCGCCCTTGGAGAATGCAGAAAGTACGTAAATGAACAGAGCAAAATCTGAAATTAAAGACAAGGTATTTTAGAATACTTCACAACAGACACATAGAGAAGCTAAAGCATATTCAGGGAACCCACCCAAATAAGTTGATAGAGTTAATCAGAGAGTCCCAGTTAACCAGAACTTATTTACTTAGCTAGAGCTCCAATTTGCATTGCTAACTAAATTAACAGTTGTTTATTATTAATGTTGACATGAACTTAAGATAAGAGGGTAAGTCCATGAGTCAACAACTCACATTACTTAACTAATCATGGTATCGGTTTATTCAGAAAATGAATAGTGAAGAACGATTGGCTTTCCAAATCAAATGAATCAATTCCACTTGGAATAAGAATCACGTCGAAAATTTCCGGAATCTGATAATAAGCTCTATAATAAGCTCTAATAAGCATGTAGTAATATGAATTTCCTTTGAATTTCCTCAAAACACAGCTGTTTAGACATAAACACAAGGAATTACTTGGAAGTCATTTGACAATGCATCTTGGTGAATGATATACACCTCACACACACACACACACACACACACACACACACACACACACACCTCTCTATTCAGCAGGCACCTCAGTACAAAGTGATTACAACATAAGTCAGTGTACAGAACTTACTGTTCTTTACTGTTCCTCACACAGAAATATTTGCACAGGCTGAAATCACAACATGGGGGGGGGGGTTGATTTTCATTTGGATCGATTAAAGTGGAATGGAAAATACAGTACAACCTACTCACTTCTATCAAATCTCTTTATATGCAGGTTCAAGAAAGAAGAAATGTACTAACTTTTGAAAGATATATGAGTCAACAAGTGAACACACATCAGTAATTTGCTGCTCCGCCACATACACAACAAAGATACCCTTGATAATATCTGTCTGCTTATCTGATACCATGTCTGGCTGATGTCTGTTATGCAGCCTGTGTTGACGTGAGAGCAGAGTAGTTTATATTTACAGTTTCCCTCTTTTTTTAAATTTTTTTTTTTTTTTACTTGAGTTGGATTGCATAAATTAATGCAAAAGCAAACAAACTCTGTAATATTAGGAGGAGTTTGCAATTTTTCGAAATTACCACAGATTTTCTCCAGATTAGGGCAAAGATGAGTCACGTGATGTCATCACAACGCACGTTCAGTCAAAGCCCTCTTCGATTCACAAGGACAGTTAAAAGGTCTCATTTACCAACAAACATCAGTGTGAATGAGCGTGCAAAACAATGTCGTGCAACTGCAATTTTGCCAATTCAAGTCGTTTTCTGCAAAAATAAAAGCATAAAAAACTCGCAAATTTTGAAAAGAAAAAAGCCACAGCAAAATCAAGTATTTTTGGCCACAACAATCACAAAAAAAATTCATCAAAATCCTTTACAGACTGAATATTGCATTATTATGTATGAAGTGAAACGTGAACATGGAAGGAAATAAAACAAAGTATTACTGTGCTCAGCAAAGCAGACCATGATCGTAACAAAAAAAACAGAAAAATACAAATCTCCTACTGCAAAAGCATGATAGACATTAGTCATCACTAGCCTTATAAAAGCTCAGGGTTTGTTTGACTCTGTTACAGACAATGATTTGGGGTTGAAGATGAAGACACACTATAAGTCTAAATCCATGTTCAGGATGTATACGCATGGGAAGGATATAGAGGATGCCTGCACTGTAGAGCTCTTCCAAGCCCACACTCTGCAGACCTGTCACTTCAACAGCAGTCACCCACTGGTCATCATCATCCACGGCTGGTCGGTATGGGACTTCATAACCAGGAGGAAAATATAGGGCACAACTAACTGAATATACAGATTCCAGAAACACACAGAGTACTGCAAAGATGATACCCAGTGTAATCAATATTCAACATGCGTGAAACTATTACCACTGAGATCCATTCAGGAGGCTGTAGATATGGGTAATAATTATAGTCCTGAAAGTCTGTTCTAGTCATTAGGCAGCTAAGGCACCACATTTTGGTCAAATTGAAGAGAGCATTTTTTCAATCCAAAGTCATTATAATATCATAAACCTTTATTAATGCAAAGACCTAAAAAGCTAAATTTAAGCCTGGTTTTTGTTTTAGGAGTATCCTATTTGTCAGGGCTGAATTAGGTCCAAGGATATTCATACCCCATGAGTGCATTTTAATATCACAATAAAGCAAATCAAATTTGACTACATTTAGATGCCTTGAAGTCTTATGCAGACTAATGAATAATAAAGCTTTTATCTAAGGGGTACAAATACTGTTCAAATGTTGCCTCCTCCTCAGATGGCAGTGGCTTCCATATTGTAATGTGCAGGCATAGGTAGGTGTTTTTTTAACATGTGTATATTAGGGCTAATAGTAATAGTGCATGCACCAGGCAGAGGTTGTGGACATGGAGTCCTCAGGGACTGGCAGGACATGATGCAGAGAGTAATAAGGGTCATTGTGCAAGATAAGCGTGAATGTAACAAACATGATGCATGTTGAATATTCATGTGGTTTATATTCATATCGTGTACTGTCTAACAATTTATGCCTAATCAGGATTTCATAGACACCTATAGACATTCACCACCAATCACAAGAAAGACAACGCGGCTCAAACTGCCAGTAAATAACCTGACCTCTTTGTGTGTGGCTTGTAGGTGGATGGGATGATAGAAAGCTGGGTCACTCGGCTGGCTGATGCACTTAAAAGCACACAGAAGGATATCAATATCCTGGTCAGTGATTGGCTGACCTTAGCACAGCAGCACTATCCCATTGCTGCTCAAAACACACGGGTGGTGGGGCAGGAGATTGCCTGGCTGCTCATGTGGCTTGAGGTGAGGCTACTAAACAAAAAAGCCTACGAACCAGGGTGTTTATGCTTTAAAGAATACAACACTAAAATACACTGACTTTCTCGGAAGTCCTCTGTATAAAACCATGTAAGAATGTTACCATAAGTGCACATATCTGTTGCTTCTGTCATTTCCAGGATCTCACACAGTGTCCTGTTAGTAAGGCCCATCTTATCGGCTACAGTCTGGGTGCTCACATAGCAGGATTCGCTGGAACTAACTTAGCCGCATCAGGGAGGATTCTGGGAAGAATCACTGGTAAGAGAAAATTTAGTTACATATAACTATGAAGGCTTTCCAACTTCCAGATCATTTTGAATGTACAGTAGTAGACATTTTAAATGTTTTGTTGCTTTCCCAAGGAGTTTCAACTTAAATGACCATAACATGGAAATACAGACTGTTAATCATCATTAGGTTGCAATTAAACCAGGACTTCTTTTTTTTTTTTTAAATTAAGGTAGCATATGTTGCTACTGAAAAAAGTCTTAATTCTAGAAGCGATGCAAATCACTAGAAGATACTGCAGTTAAAACCTTTTAGTAAGAAAATATCGGTGATCTATCTATAGCGATGACTATACTAAGTGAATTTTTTTGAAACATTACTGGAGTAATGATTCCACAACATTCAACCCGCTGCACACACACATGCATGAAAACCGACACGCATGGCACAAAATATTACTCACTGCATAAACCATGTAAAATCCGTTAAGTCACTGCTTAAACTCGCCACAGCTGGCACACGTCTCCTTAATGCAATACCACAACAGTTAATTAGATGCATATGGATGATAAGCAACGAAATCTCTTTGCAGGGTTTAAGCCACCATTTTTCTGTCAGGAAATAGAGAACAGTCCACTTTAAATCTTCCCCCTTTGCACTCAAATATGATCAAATATGACCCCGCTTGCGCTTACTGTTTAAACCTCACCCACTGAGACAAACCATTTGCACTATATATATATATATATATATATATATATATATATATATATATATATATATATATATATACGATGTAACTCATAGATACAAACTTCCCAGGAGGACTTGAGCATGGGAATGAAATAAGCCCTCTTCTGATTTGCATCATAGACCAACCCACTAAATTAATGTAAAATAGTAGTAACTAAATACAGCATTTAGGGCAACTGCTAAATGCAGCAAGTGTGTGTGTGTGTGTGTGTGTGTGTGTGTGTGTGTGTGTGTGTGTGTGTGTGTGTTTGTGTGTGTTTGTGTGTGTAGGCCTGGACCCTGCAGGCCCACTGTTTGAAGGCATGTCCTCTACAGACAGACTCTCCCCAGATGATGCCAGGTTTGTGGACGCCATTCACACATTTACCCAGCAGCACTTGGGGCTCAGTGTGGGCATCCATCAACCCGTTGCCCACTACGACTTCTACCCTAACGGAGGATCATTTCAGCCCGGGTGCCACCTGCACGTTCAGAACCTGTATGCCCACCTGTCTCAGTATGGCCTTCTGGGTAAGCATCAACAGAGGGAGAGAAAGGGAAAGATTGGGATGGGTGAGAGGAAGAGATTAAAGGGTGGATAGTGGATATTGTTGGAGAGACTGAAGTGACGGATTGGAGAAAAGGAGAGTGAAGAGTGCTATTAAAATTTAATGATTTGGAGTAAATTGGCATCTTAAAAAGAAACGCTGTGAATTCCCAACATGTTCAGCTGATGAAAAAGAAAGATTTGACAACTTACTTGGATAAAAAGTTCACAAACATAAAAGAAGCTGTCAAGCACAAATCTTAATAATCCCAAATGCAGCATGGTGCTTTCCACCCTGCTGAGCTCATGCCTGCAGGGTGTCAAAATCTGCCTTTATGTGAAATGCATGAGCTGGACAACAGGCTTAAGATATCTAATCAAAGTGAAACGCAACGAGTCATGTGATGGTCATGTGACGAGTCTTGATCAAGCAGTGAGTAAATGAAAACAAGGATAAGACCATTCTAATGCAGAAAGATGTGCAGAAATAGCTGCTATACTTTTGTCATTTTTTCCAGTTACATTGTTGTGTCATCAAGTGAGAATTAAAACCTCGAGAGACTATGTGATGACAAACATAGCGTAATAACATCTGTAGGTAAGACCAACTTCTTATTCTCGTTTTATTCCTGTCTGTTTGTGTGCAGGCTTTCAGCAGACGTTGAAGTGTGCCCACGAGCGAGCGGTGCACCTTTTCATTGACTCTCTCCTGAACAGAGACAAACAGATCACGGCCTACAAGTGCAGAGACAACACAGCATTTAACAAGGGTGTCTGTCTGGACTGCCGCAAAAACCGGTGTAACACTCTCGGCTATGACATCAAGAAGGTCCGGACGAGCACCAGCAAGAGGCTGTACCTCAAAACACGCTCGCTTATGCCATACAAATGTAAGACAGAGCTGTTGTAACAGTGTTCATGTTTTAAATCATCATCTGTTGTAGCTCAGGGTTTAGTGCTAGTGGCTGAAAGGTTGAGTTCAAGTCTATGGACCACTGTTGGTTACTTGAGCAAGAACCTCAACTATGCTTGCATTGGGTTCTGCCTCACCTGTAAGTCACTTTGTATAAATGGTTCTGACGGATGTGTATGTCTTTACTGTGGGATATGTTTACTTGCTGCTAAAGGGTGTGCTCTTTCTGATGCTGATGTGAGAAAAACGAACTGGAATCGTAAGTTCTGGGATTCTGGGAAATGAATAAGTGGCCAGTTCATCTCTATGAGCTTCGCCATTTCTTCACTGTCATCAGAGGGAGCTGATTGAAGCTCGTGTGGAAATTGTTTACATTATTATTTGTAATTAGCAGAAGAGTTGACACCAGTCATGCATGTAGCTTCATTGTAGCTTGTTCTGTAGCTCACTTTGTTTTTTTTGTAGAATTACTTGTAGCTTAGTGTAAACTACCTTTAAAGTAGTTTGCTCAATGCTGGTAATCACATTTTATAATTATAAAAGACAAATTAAATGTCTCTGTGCGATGCTGAAATATGAATTTATTCTCCTGTGCAACAAACCACATGGATACAATGTGAATTAATATACCACCAGGAATCTGAAGATTTCTGACGGTTACATCGTGATAATAAACTGTGGTTCAATGGCGATTCAGTGGACCTACCGGACATCTATAATGACCCTACAAATAAGGCTATCTGCAGGAAAATCACCCACTCGTATAGAATTAATTGGTATCAAGATAAAAGCACAGAATGTTAAATTAAGACATAACAGCATTGTTAATGTTTCATGAACAAGTGGAGAACGTTTAAACTCTTTCTGAAAGTCAAATAAAACATTCCATGAAAATGCTGAATAGAAACCATTAAGTGAATTTCCACTGGAGCATGAAACAGTTCTCAGTAATATCTTTCTTTTTTTCATTCATCTGCAGTGTACCACTTTCAGATCAGGATCCAGCTCAGCACACGGTTTGAAAAGATTGATCCGTCTCTCACCATCAAACTCACCGGCACTCTTGAGGAGAGCGAATCCTTGCCAATCACGCTGTAAGTCCTTATTCTAACTTACGGATAGTTTGTTTGAACTAAATCTCTTATTCCCTTATTTCTTGCAAGGCTGTTTCTATAACTTTTACATAACACGTACGTGGTTATCATACCTAATGCAAATAACGATTGCATCACATACTGTTTGTAAGGTATATCAGGAATGTTAGAATCAACAGACGTCATCGCAGTTTTGGGCCAAGGCCAGTGCTTTAGTTCAAAGTAAATGGAGATAAAGGTGTAGTATATCCTAAAATAAAATGTATGAAATTTCCCTGTTATGCCCTTGTTTGGTGCTCAAAGTTTGTTCATTAGTTTTGCACTAGAGCTACATGGCTAATGTGGCTAACGTCCACATTCATGGGAAGCTTATTTCCTCTAGATTAGCATTGTACAAACAACACACCTAAATAAATAATCTACCTAATAAATAAATTTCATTTCAAATTGAAATCTACAGACGGAACTGATCCTTCAGTCAGACTGCAATAATTAAATGAAGCAAATGAAACAAATCTGTCCCTTTACACCATCTTTACCTCTTTGAAAGAGTAAAGGAACTCTCAGGCAACAAGACCTACATTTTCCTGATCACCCTGGACACTGACATCGGCGATCTGAGGATGATGCACGTTGCCTGGGAAGCAGACCCACTGTGGACCAACATGTGGAGCAAAGTGAAGACCATAATCCCATGGAGTAGGAAGGAAGTTGTGCCACAGATGACCATTGGCAGGATTCGAGTCAAAGCAGGGGAGACACAGCAGAGGTAAAACAGCACTTCTGTGCTGTTCAGAATCCTTGCTCAGGATTTTGACTATTGCAGTACAAATATGGCAGCAAATAAGTCACTCACAAAGCGAGCAGTTACTCAGAAACACCTGCTGGAAAAAATGTAGCTACCATGCGCTGTTAATGTAAGAATGTAATAAATATGCATACTGCTTTTACTAATCTGGTCAAAGAATGATGAGTGAGAATCATGATGTCAATGTTTTCAGTTGAAATGACTGGTTTCAAAATGAATGGCACCCTCACAATGACTCACAATTTTTATGCCTAACCTTGAGAGGACGACAAGTCTCTTTCTGTAATGTGTAGCAAGGTTGGAAACACTGTTCAGAGCCATTCCTACAGCGCCCCCTAGTGGACAAGCCCTACTTATCCCGTACAGTGTATCTCAACACAAGGCTCAGGGATGAATACGCAGAGCTCCAGTGTAGAGAGAGATTTTTACGAAAATACCTCGACTGGAATAATTATTCAAGCTCCAGTTTTAATTTTCTAGGTAATTACAGTTATAAAATAAACTCCTAAGATCAGACTAATCATTTGACAGACTAAGAGTTTAACATTTTGCAAACGTTGGAGTACCTTTGGCAGCAAGGTAAAAAAAAAAAAAGAAAAAAGAAAAAAGAAGGCTGGAAGTAAATTGTGGTATTATATGTTGTGAGCACAATTTACTTCCAGCCTTCTTTTTTCTTTCTTTCTTTCTTTTTTTTTCTTCTTCTTTTTTTTTTTTTAAAAAAAGCAAAATGTTAGCAAAGATATATAAAATTGTTTATACAACTGAAAAAATGAAACATTTGTTATTTAGCTCCAGCTATGAGCTACACTTGTACACACACAAGAACAAGAACAGGAATAGTTATTAAGGTTCAATTCCCATCAATATTTTAAATATAAATTCTACATTATATGAATGTATTTGTTTATTAATGATAGAGACAAGACATATTTATGGTTTTAAAATAGATTCTGCTTATTAAAAGAGATGGACTGGGTTCATAACATGCACTGCTAAATGGTTAAAGGACCCTGAGGGTTCAGAGGCGGTTTAAGGTAATATATCCTAGCAAACACACAGTGGATTTTGTTTCTTTCTGTATGAAATGTAAATGATTTTTATGATTATTAATTAGCTTTTGCCCTGTGACCCGTCTTATCTCCTTTTCTCCACAGAACCCAGTTTTGTGCTCGGACAGAAGATGGGGTGTATATCCAGCCCTCTGAGGAGAAGCTGTTTGTTCGCTGTGATGAAAGGCGGGAAAAGCCGGAGCACATGCGGTCACATGGCTGAAGGAAAGCACGGGGTTTTTGTGCTCACGCACGTGTTGTAACGTCGTAATGTGAGTATGTTAAAAAACAACAACAACAACAACACTTGGACTTTTTGAGGTTAAGCGACGCAGAAGAAGCTGAAACCACAGTTACTGTTTTTAATCCGCTCTTGTCGACTGGTACTCGTCACTTTCCCCTTGTTTTGAATCCCTGCTGTGATTTCAAGCCTAGTTCACACTGCACCCACAGACCCTCATAATATGGGATTAGAGTTGTTTCATTATTCCATATAAATAGATTACGATCCACAAATAAATGTAGTGAGATTTACAAAAATTAAACAAATTCATTGAATGAGATCCACAAATATATGTTAGGAGTTTCACAAAAATAAATTCAATTGACAAATAAATAAAATGATATTTGCGAATAAATTTAAAAATTTTTTTTTTTTTTTTTACAAATATGTTTTTATGCAATCACGTTTTGTTTTACAATCAGGACGGGAACAGAGTCATATTACACCAAACTCGCATATTATAAAGGCTCTCCAACATGCTCGATCAGGAGGAATGACGACAGGAGAGTGGATCTAACCATCTAACAGCATCACTGTAACAACATCTAAAGAAAACAAGCAACATTATGGGTCAGAAATTCTTTATTTTAAAGCATTATATGTGTTTTTACCAGTGTTTCCTGTATCACTACCGAATCCACGGATTTTTTTGGATTTTACAGTAAATTGAGTGTGTTGAGATTGAAAGACTGTGTATCGGGAAAAGATGTGTTCTCACAAGCAGCATGTCAAAACACAGCCCGACCAGTGTCATCCAATTCAATGATTGCATTCTCACTAATGATTACATTCTCTAAACGAACCGTGCTAAAAGACTCAGAAACCTTTGGAGTTACTGGTTTGAATCAGTCTAACGAATCCTTATTGAATCAGTGAATCAATCATTACTAATTCATCAGACCACTCATCTATAATAACCGTGCATTTATGAACCATAACGTTGCTGGTTTTCTTTTAGATGTTATTACAGTGATGTTGTTAGATGATATATGCGAGTTCGGTGCAATATGACTCTGTTTCTGTCCTGCTTGTAAAACAAAAAGTGATTGGTTGGAGCGAGACCATGCTACGACAAAACCAGACAAACGTGTCTGTTGGCTTTGGTCAGCGTCTGTCGTTGCAGTGTGAACTAGGCTTAAGGTCCCTTTTTATTAGGCTAGCTCACGTGGTAGCTCAACTGAAGTCTGTTATTGAGAGGTTATGGACAGTTGGACCTAATATAGACCTCAGGTCCAAATGCTGCCTAGAATACATTGTCATTTCACACAGTTTTGTTTTTAAACCTGCAGACAAAGTCTGAGCGGCGGTGATGCTTCCAGCGCGTCACATCTGATGTAACATCTCTATTGCAGGTCTGCAGTAAAAGTGATGTATCACCCTGTACACAGTGGCTATGTATTAACATTTAGATGTTATTATGACTGATGATTCAGTCAATTCATGGATTTTTAGAAATCTTTCTTATCGAAAAGCTAGCTCATTTTGGCTGTCGGGACATTTCATTTTTAGCTTTGCCGTTGTATCTTGTTATCTGCTGATGCAGAAGAACAGTGCTAGATGCCATTTCATGGTATGCTTTCCAAGCCACTATTCATTCTCGTTATAAAAATGTTGTTCTTGAGATTGTGAGAATGAAATTCACTGCGTCAACCCTTGTGATTTGTTTAATTTCTTGAACATGGGAAATCTGACCACTGATTATTATTTCACATTCTGCTCACACACACCTATATATATATATACAAGATACCTATATATATATAGGTTTCTTACAATAGTATGGTGTGGCTAAAATTTGCATTTTATTTAAACCCTGCCCATGAGCATTAAAAAGTTTTTTGAATTTGCATTTGAATCTAGTGAATATTTCTCTTTAGCTTATTAAGATCAATAGTTTGATGTCGGCTTGTAGGCATAGATGCCAAACTATTTCTTAGGGTCAGATGATCTAATGGACTTCTTCCATTTTCCTTGCCGCCGCAGTTGTGTGCATTCTTGAGTGGGAAAGTCAGAGAAGAAGAGTTGAGGAGAGATGCTATTTTGATCCATATGCAGATTTGAACATGGCCCTTCGTAATATTTACAAAGTTTGATGCTTTTTATGTATCCATAAGGCGAACCTGTTTTGCTAATTATTTCTGTAAATGCTTTGTAAATCTTCACCATGTCCCAATGTCCCATTAAAACTGATCATTCCGCAAATGCAAACCTTTTTTGGAGGACAGATTGTTCCATGGAGTCACTGAACAAGACATCGGTCATAATCTTGTGGGATTTACCTGAGCAGATAAATCAATAAACGCAAAGCATTTCATTTAATTACCTATTCAAAATCCTATATCTACAAAGAAGAGTTATAATTATCTCTGAGAAAAGGTGAAGTATTGACAGGCCAAAATGGATAAGCTCCAGAAACAGCACATTTCCAAGCCAGCCCTCCCCCCAGTCAGACTAATGTTCTACCTCACTGGACCCGAGCCAACACACCAAGCACTGAAAATTCATTCAGCACAGCACTTCCATGACTTGTAGCAGCATCTTTGAATAAAGAAATCTGGTAACAAGAAGAAGAGAAGGAGATGTCAGTTTAAATGAATGAATGCAGTCTGATTATATACACACTATATGTAACCTAAACCTTGTAAAACTTTTTTTAAAAATCTCTATACGTTTACATCTATGTCGCAAGTGTTTATAACTTCACAGCAAATTCATATTTGACCTTCTTTTGTATTGAGACAAATACCTAAGGTTTTATGATTAAGGTTATAGTAATATTGTTGTCTGTTACAAGCTGATTATTACAGTCTACGAGAACGTATAAGAAGAAATGAACAGGTCACATGATAAAAGTGCTACTGCATTTTGCGCTGGCTAATGCGAGTTTGCTTTGGTCGTGTTCCCTCGATGCTGAGATCAGACGTCCACTGATAAACTTTACAGCCAGGACCTGCACAAACATAGACAACAGTGTTTAAAGTGACATTTATAGCAAATGTCATCAGGAGCAAATGTACCTGCTGTTAACACACAGCAGCGTGAAACACACAACCAGCATGCTGAAATGTTTTTCCAAGTCTGTTTTTATTAATGTGAATAAACTGTGTATTGAGAAATTGACCAAATCTATTTATTAATGCATTTCAAGTACTTCAAAAAAATTACATATCTTTGCACAATACGTTTTGCATTCTTAGTAAAAAGTTGTTTGTTTGTTTTTTTTTTTAAATTGAGAGCAAATTAAAGGAAAAGGGAAAAAAAAATCTGAATTATGAAAAAGTAAAACTCACAAAAAAGGGGGTACTGCATAAAACACAGCGGCCATTAAAATCAAACAGTAGTATTAGACATATTTCTCTTTCAATTTCCACACATTTTGCATCCATATCTGAATTACAAAAAGTCTTCCCTGCCCAAAGAAAGATTTCCCACACCACTTTACCACAGAAGAACAAGAATTATTCAGTACGATCAGAGCCTTTAAGTTCAAGCAAAACTCAAACCACCAACCACTGTTCGGCAACACTTGTCGAGTAGAATAAACGCATAACTCACTTTCCTAATGAAGGAGCAAATGAAATGGCCTGTCCACTAATCAGTCATGCCTTAAGGGAGGACCTTGGAGCGCACTGTAAGTGATCTGTAAGAGAGCTGTTACAATCCTCTTTTCAAGAGAGCTCTAGATCATGAAAAACTTTGAATCCAGTTGACAAATGGACCAACAAACATTCCAACAAGAAAGAGTGTTTTATTATAAACAGAATATAACGATTTTATTTTGGTACACGTGTTTGCATCAAGAAACGTAAAATAAGGAATATAAAAAAAAATTAAAAATTAGCGCCGCTTTAATGACTGCCTGACAGTCCACCCTCTCTGAGCTGAGTATCCATCCATCTTCTATACTGCTTATCCTCTTCAGGGTCACAGGGAAACCTGGAGCCTATCCCAGGGAGCATGGGGCACAAGGCAGGGTACACCCTGGACAGGGGGCCAATCCATCGCAGGGCACAATCACATACACACTCACACACTGCAGACATACCAATCAGCCTACCATGCATGTGTTTGGACTGTGGGAGGAAACCCCCACAGCACAGGGAGAACATGCAAACTCCGCACACACAGGGCCACGGTGGGAATCGAACCCCCGACCCTGGAGGTGTGAGGCGAACATGCTAACCACTAAGCCACCGTGCGCCCCTGAACTGAGTCTTTTCTTCTCAGATGTGTATATGACCCTATACCTATAAGAGACTGGCACAAATCTGTCCTGCTGCTCATCAGGCACAGTAGAAAGTGTTTACAGATCATCTTCTGCACATGGAGTACAGAATAAGGGTTGGACCGCAGGTGCTCTAATATAGAAACAAATTTGCGTTGTTCCATCTGAAGAACTTTTGCAGAGTAGAGATGGGACAATCTGAAATAATTATAGCACTTCTATGCTGAAAAGCTGTTGTGGTGGTTTCCCAGCTGGTGCTTAATCTCAAAATGTCACTTTTCCATCACAAAAATCTAGCTAAAAATCAACCAGCAAAATGCTGTGGATCTGGAACCAGGCTTAAGGATGCCATTATTTTATCAACAACTCATGTATAAATAGGTGAACATCTGAAAAGGCTACATTTTAAACACAGTTCCACTACTAACGTATTTAGGTTTTCAGATCCTGCTTGGTTTATTTCCTGAATGAACTTTCTGTATTCACTTCGATATGGAAAGTAGTCATGTAGAAACCACAACATGTACTCATAAAGTCCTCCTAGTTTTCCTCTAGTTTGTTTTCCAAACTCCAAAATCCTCCCAGCAGGTCTCTGTATTAGTGGTTGTTCTCAGAGAAACAAAGATTTTGACCATAGTCATGCCACAGGAAATTTCTAGGCAGTTGTAAAACATCTCTGACAGTGGTGGATCCGACATGAACTCAACACTACAAATACAACATCAGCATACTTCTCACAAGCTTTCACAGCTGAAATGTATGTGAAATAAGGCCATTCACCAAAAGGTAACACAATCACAAGTCTCATTGTCTCTCTTGCTCCTGTTCTCAGGATTTTAAAATTTCACTCAGTCTAAACGAGGCAACTCTTCTAATGCAAACAGAGTGTGAGAATAGGATGAAACTTACAAGAACAAGAATACTCAGTCTTGGTCATAGAACAAAACAGGGACGTGCAGAGCAAATAAAAACACATCGCCAATAATCATCAGGCATTTTCCATTCACCTCGCTGACACATAATGCTTTAGGCTTTTTAATTTGTCCTGAGTGTCAATCAAAATAGTAAATAACTTCACCAGAAGCAAAAACACAATCATACGACGCATCAAGAAAGAAAAAAAAACATTTAGTGGAAAAACTATACAAATGAAAAGAGAGAAAGAGAGAGAATGTGATCTTTAAAAAAAAAAAATCTTGCATTTGATATATTTCTACTTTTCATTGAGGATATTTTTAATCACATTGGCAACAGAGTCTATGAAGAAGGTGCTCTTGCTCACCCAGCCTTGCCTTGCCGGACCACAGGGTCTCTGCGCTTCCCCATCATGTCATTCCTAGCAGGATGGCAGTGTTTGGGGAAAATACGGGTGGAGGAAAAAAGAGAATTAAAAGTGGACAGAGACCAGACCCTTGAAGCACTCCACTTACAGAGATATGCCCAAGAAAAGAAGGGGGGGGAAGGGGGAAATAGATATCCACATAAGAAAACAAAGCAGTGATTCTCTCTTTTCCTCATCTGGTCTTTATTCAGTGTGAGGACAGCATCATTGCTTTACAGAGCAGTTTGTTTGAAGTTTGTTGTGGGAGTTTGCTGTTTCCTTTAGACAGCTCTGTAAGACTGTGGATGGGGTTAATTGATTGGTTCAGTAACTCTTTGGAGTAAAGTGTTTCCTGTTGTAGGCACTAGGAAGAACCAAGGCGGAGTGCGGAGCTTAGCGGCGCATCTGACCCATCTGATAGGTATCTCTGGGCTGGCGAAGATGTGCACGCTGTGGCTGAGTCTGAGCGCTCTGACCCTGAGCTCTCCTCCTCTTCAATGTACCTACAGAAGGAGAGGTGGAGGAGAGGACAGACATTAAGATTAGAGCAATGAACCGGTACAGGTCCTGGTACTAGTCCTACTCCCCCGCACATACTCCCAGACACAAATATAGAGAGAGAGGTAAATGGACATCAAAAGAAAGAAAGGGGCAGTACCCAAAAGACAGAAGGTGAAGGAAATGACAAAGACAGAGGGAGAGGAAAAAGGAAAAGAGAATATGAAGGAGAGAGAAATGGAGCATAGAGTGAAATGAGGTAAAAGTAGTAAGGTACAAAGTTAGGAAAGAAGGAAAGGCAAGACAAGTCCTCAGTGACTCGTCTTACAATGTGGGTCTGAGACTCAAAAGTGTCCTTCAATTTTCATACAACTGGATGAGAAAGTAAAGTGGTGAAGGTGAGCAGGGTGCTGTGTCTGTAAGACAGTCTGTAAGACACAGCTGGAATATTACTGATGGTGAAGGAGCAGGTACAAACAAAAGTCATTTTCAATGATTCACTTCACTTGTCTTGCCATTTTTTTTATTGCAGAGGTGCACAGAGCTGCACTGTGGTGCAAGATGACTTGGCTGTGATTCAGAGAAAGTAATTTCAGGCCAAAGCTCATGCTCTGAATATAGTTTACACAGAGCAGAAAAGCTTATTACTGTGTCACATATAGAGTGTTACAGTGAGAGTGTGCACAGTTTCTACACCGGTGTTGAAAGTTTCTGAACCATTTAGATTTTTCTACATTTCAGCATAAATATGACCTTAAAACATCATTAGATTTTCACACAAGTCCTAAAAGTAGATAACGAGAACCCAATTAAACAAAACAGTATATTACCTGGCATTGGTTTGGGAGGTGCAGGTTAATTGAGGATATTACCTGGCATTGGTTTGGGAAGCGCAGGTTAATTGAGGATATTACCTGGCATTGGTTTGTTTGGGAGGTGCAGGTTAATTGAGGATATTACCTGGCAGTGGTTTGGGAGGCGCAGGTTAATTGAGGCTATTACCTGGCATTGGTTTGTTTGGGAGGTGCAGGTTAATTGAGGATATTACCTGGCATTGGTTTGGGAGGTGCAGGTTAATTGAGGATATTACCTGGCATTGGTTTGGGAGGCGCAGGTTAATTGAGGATATTACCTGGCAGTGGTTTGGGAGACGCAGGTTAATTGAGGATATTACCTGGCATTGGTTTGGGAAGCGCAGGTTAATTGAGGATATTACCTGGCATTGGTTTGTTTGGGAGGTGCAGGTTAATTGAGGATATTACCTGGCAGTGGTTTGGGAGGTGCAGGTTAATTGAGGATATTACCTGGCATTGGTTTGGGAGGTGCAGGTTAATTGAGGATATTACCTGGCATTGGTTTGGGAGGTGCAGGTTAATTGAGGATATTACCTGGCATTGGTTTGTTTGGGAGGTGCAGGTTAATTGAGGATATTACCTGGCATTGGTTTGGGAGGTGCAAGTTAATTGAGGATATTACCTGGCAGTGGTTTGGGAAGTGCAGTTTGGTGGGTGCATTACCTGGCAGTGGTCTTGGTGGGGGTAGTTTGGGGTTGCTGCTTGGTGTGTGAACACTGCAGATCTTAATGAATCCAGCCATCAACATGATGAGAGCAATACCCATCAACAGCACAGCCCACCAATAAATCTGTAACATATACACACGTATTAAACATTCGTACACAATAAACTGTATCTTGCAATGACAAATAACCCTTTCCTGTGTTGTTGAGAACCGCACTGTAGTGTTAATTTCTTCAACGAAAACTGAAGAAAAATGTTTGTGGATGACCGTTTTTTCCATGACTAAGATGAGATGATAAGATGACATCGATGTCATTAAACACTAACTGTGACTGGATTAACATGCAATATTGTTGACAAAGAAAAAAAAGACGAGACTAAAATGTACACTAAATATTATAGGCTGTTTTTGAAACGAATGCGAGATCCACACATAAATGCGAGTTCGCACATGGAACTATGCTACAAGCGTAGCGGGGATATTCTGTGCAATGTTGACTTTCGTGATTGCCCGTAATACCTACAGGCTACAGCCAATGGGAACGCTTCTCTATCAGCGTGTGTTCTCACAGGACCGATCAGACCACCTCAGGTAAGTCTTAAAGAAGCTGAAAATCTTAACAGAAACAGTTACTTTTAACTGATGCGATAGTAGAAACTTTAATACGGATCAAGCTGTGCGCGAGTACCTGAAATGATCCAGGTTTAATCTATTTTGAACATTCTTATTCATCTTAATTTATTGTCAGAATCACAGCTTGCTGAGTATTATATCCACCGTTATGTTAGCTTACATGTTTATTACAAATAAAAACTGGTTCAATAGTTACATAGAGAGACACGTAATGCTTGTAAAGTGTTTCAGTAAGGATTCTCAAGCCCCTATGGACTGTACCACTTTCATTTTTTTATAGCACTGATACAGGCTGTCACTCTTATTTTTGTTGATAGTCAAAAAAGGCAAGAGAGAGACAGAGAGAGAGTCTGGCAGGACTATATTAAAATACTTTTTACCACCTGGTAAAAAAAAGCTAGGAGTGAGAGGGCAGAGGGTTGTGATATAAAAGATAAGGATGAATGAAGGGTGTTTGTTTTGTGCCACACATAATTCATGAATGTTGTTCATTAATCTTTCATGTGCCTGTCTTGATACTCCAGAAAGCATATCGTTTGTAGGCGACATGAGGTATTTATATGGTTATATTTATATTATATTTACACATATGTAAATAAGGCAAAAACAAACAAACAAACAAACAAAAAAGTGTATCTTGGACATTTCCACCACTGGTGAGACTAAACTGATTGAAATGTTAATCAATAGTAATCTTAAAATGTTTACAGTTTTCCTTGACTAAAACTATAGACTAGACTTCTCTTAGACTAAGATCAGACTAAAATGCTCAGACATTTAGTCAACTTTCTGTAGAGAAAACAGGATAAGGTTGACTAAATATGATAAAAACGATCATCGAGGACATTTGACACAGGACTAAGACTAAGACTACTTTTAAAAATAGCTGACAAATTGTACACTACCACACACTATTGTCAGCACACTCTGGCTCACTGAGGGAGAATATAGAAAGCTGTGCTTACCACTATCCACTCAGCGATGGTCTTGTAAAGCTCAGGGTTAAAGATAGCCTTCTTGAGTCTGGCAAGTGGTCCGTCAGCATCCACCAGCCTGCACTTCATAAACACGTCACAGTAGCCTTTAAAGTCGTTACAGGGAGATCCAGGCTGTAGGGTGCGAACCTTCTTATTGAAGTGTCTTGCCCATTCATTAGAGCCTGTACTTCTGCACGTGTTGGGCTTATCTGTGTACATACAGATGCAGATGCTCATGTAAAAGCACACACAGCAAAGCAAAACATTTTTATTTTGTGTGTACATTCCAGATTTGCTTAAAATGGTAGTAATGTGCCACATTATAAACTCATTTCATATCTCGTCCCCAATTCTGGTTTAAAGACACAAGTTAAAGCCTTTTCGGTTTTTACATTTTGATTACTAGTTGTTATGTACGTATGGTGTTGTTCACTTTTTTTTATTATTATTTCAGTTAAGGTATGTTGAGCTGCATTCCATATGTAAAAGGTAAATATATAAAATACATAAATGCATATAAATAAAAGCTTATTAATTATTATGATGATCTGTAATTCTCCATAAATGTGTGCATGTGTATGTGTAACTTGTGCACAGCAGAGCTGAACGACATTTAACACCAGTGCTTAGGCTGGCGTGCAGCACTCACTCTTCTCCATGCAGCAAACATGGCACAACTCTGTCTCATCCTTCCCATCTTCACTGGCACATGTGCACACCTCCAGGTTGAAGCTCTCACAGATAGAGCCAGTGCAGACCTGAGAGGGGATGGAAGGTTGGGGTTGGTGGGGTGGGTTGGGGTTGGGTGGGGTGGGAAGGGGAGAAGAAACAGACACAGAAGCGAAGTACATGTAAATACATGAGGAGTAGATGCAAGGAGTCTGAAATTAATGTTCAAATTACCAGCCAAATGTAGAGATAATATCATGCACACACATTAGAATATAGTACGACAGTTCATACCCCATTGATGCAGACTTGTGTCTCCCCGTTGCATGCTGTTAAGTTGGCCTTTGGAGTAGAAGTAGGACACTGTGCTGTGGTGCCGCTGCACTTGCCCTCAAGAGCGCAATCCGACTCGTTCCTACACTTTTCCTGAGTGCCCTTAAACTCACACTGAGCTGTACAGCACGGGCCCTGACTGGGACTGTGATAGAAGAGGAAAGCAATGAGAGAATAACCTGACTAAATCAATGTGTACAAGCAACAACAATAGTGTAAAATAAACAATAAATGAACAGATTTCATCACTCGACACACAAGTATGTTATGTTAACGGTGCTGGCCGAGGCAGCTCGAGCACTACTATCAGTCCTAGGCCCTGGCAGGCAACCATGATTCCATGATCGCAGGGAATAACACACACATTTTATATTAGGCACAAAAGAAAACGCCCGCTTCGCCAGTTATAATTATTTTAGCATCATGATCACTTCTTCAGACAAATTTTAACCAGGATGTGAAGTGAAGATAAAAGTGTGCAGAGCTTTCTATGCCATAAAACAAAACATTTTTGTGGCTATTCCAATTATTATTGTAACTATAAATATTTAAGGGTGGCACACATGGCCACCTCACAGCTCCTTCAATCCTGAGTTATCTATGTAGAGTTCTGCATGCTCTCCCAATGTCTGCTTGGGTTAACTCTGGGTTATCCGGTTTCCTCCTACCTCCCAAAAACATGCTAGGAATGACCGAGTGTGTGCATACTGCACTGTGTTGGAATGGTGTCACATCCACATCCCACCTCACCCTCAGTGTTCCCCGGATAGGCTCTGAATCACCACATCCCTGAGCAGGATAAAGCACTGACTGAAGATGAATGAATGAACAAATAAATGGATGGATGGATGGATGGATGGAAGACATTTAAATCATTGAGGTCTGGGGTATGTTTTGCCATTCAAGAATTTCACAGCCGGACATGCATAGTTCTGTAAGCACATCCTAAAGGTGCACTATATCACAACAAACAATGTACACGAAGCAGAATTAAGCCAATATCGATTAATCATGCATTTCCAAAAAAGGGTCACCAAATTCTGTAACCACCTAAAGAACAGCAGCTACCCACAATCACCCCACAGACTCAAGACCAGATCAAAACAACAACGTCAATCAGAACCAACCAAATTATAGCACAAGTGAAACAACAACACATCACATGTTGGGAAACAGACGAAATCTGAGAGAACCCCACGCCGTTTGACCATTACAAGTCCGTACACCTTGGTAGACTAGATGAGCATAGCGACAGTGCGTTGACAAAATACACAATTCGTCAGCACCGGCTGGGTACAGAGACCCGCAAGCACAAACAATCCAGGCTGCCTAAAGACAACAACCTACTGCACTACAGGCATTAACAGAGCATGAATTCTGGCTAAGGATAATAATGAATATATTACTCAAATAAATTATAACACCTGTCTGTATTAGCAGTTGGTACAAGCACTTAATAACAGTGTAGAATTAGCAATGATTAATCATAGTAAAAAATAAATGTGTGAATTAATGTTGCTAGGTTTTACAGAGGATCCAAACACGATTTATATTTATTATGTAGAAATGTGAATTGTGAGATCACCTTCCCTCTTTACCTAGCAATTCGAGGATACACTCATTTTCACTGTTGAGTTCACGTTCATACTCATATCCCTTGTCTGTATTAATGTATTCAACTATCTAAGTATCTTACCATGAATTTGAGATCATTATGTTAGCTAACACTTTCTATTCTACTTTCATTATGAGCAACCACAACATGGGGCTGAATAAGCACTCTGAGCTTTCACTTGTATGGTGGGTTTGCTAATGAATTTGACTTGTCCATGCTAAAACACACCACCTCATGCAGTCAGAAAGGGGATTGTATGCTCTCATGAACATTCATGAATGCTGCAGTGGACGTTCCAGACTCAGCACATACCTGCACTTGGCTCCAGGCTTCAGTGTGCACTTCTTGCCATCTGGCTCATTGGCATTGTGGCAGCAAGTGTCTTTACAGTGATCACTGTAGCCACAGTCACACTGTTCCCCAACCTCCACCAAACCGTTTCCACAGATGGGCTGGCCAGACTCTGAGGAAAGGAGGAAAATTAAAGATACCATTCTCAGCTGTGAAACTGACACAGTAGTGGCACAATAATAAATAAATACCAATGAAGACAATCAGCTTAGACATGTTTGATGAAATTAAATTAGAACCAAATTAATATCCAAACCAATTCTAAAATACAATTCCACTTTCACACTTTGGGTAGCACATCCTACTCCTATGATTCTTCTACCTGTTTTGGCGCTGCAGCTTAAAATCCTATTGAACTTCAGTGTGTCATACTGTGTCAGAAACCACATAAGTAAGTCTGAGACACTGAAGAACCCAACACGTTTTATGCGAATGTACAAATGTTTAGCATGATTATACAGCTACATGATGCTAAACTAGTGGCTATATTACTTGTTAGCTGCATCACTGGCATAGCTCCAGAGCAAAATACAGTAGTAAACGGCACACACCAAACATTGACAACATTTGGGCTTAGGAGGACTTTGTGTGGCTGATCTATTCCTTAAAAATGAATCCCACTAGATGCTTGGAGACCCTGGCTATGTGCAGAAAGCTCTTACCGACAAAACATTGGGATCTCTTCGCATCCAACACCCTGCTGATGTTGCGGATGCTGCAGATGGAGAACTTGTTGTTGTTTAACTTGTCTCCGGACGTGGCTCTGGCATACATGATGTAGTTGCCTCGCTCCTTCATGTCAGAGGTCTTTGACTCTCCCGGAGTACACTCACTGCCAGAGTCATGCTGCCAAACGAAGAAGAGGAGCGAATTAAAGACATGGCAGTTACTCCAGAACAAACGCAAAATGTACAACATATATTTGGACAATAGCCTTTTGTTTCTAGTTGGCAGATAACGGCAAATAAATGCTTGCAATTTGTCTTAGTTGTTTTATTTTGATGCAATACAGACCATACATAGTATGAAGCTGCTTTCAAAGGGTACCTTAAAAAAAAAATTGTCACAGTTCATCTAGAGCAGGGGTGTCCAATCTTATCCAGAAAAGGCTGGTGTGGGTACAGGTTTTCATTCCAACCAAGCAGAAGCCACACCTGAGTCTATTGAAAGCCAAGATCAACTGATTAAACAGGTGGAATCAGGTGTGGCTCCTGCTTGGTTGGAATGAAAACCTGCACCCACACCGGCCCTTCCCGGATAAGATTGGACACCCCTGATGTAGAGTAACAGAGGCACAAAACAGAAACCTGTGTGGTTCTCATCCTACATTCACAACAGCAAGCCACAAACCGACAGGTGACTGTTCATTTTCTATGTACATGTGCGAAAGGAAGTCGCGATTTCAGAAAAAGCAGTAGGTGTGCCTAGAGACATTATGAAAAAGAATTCAAGGACGTAGCAGAGATCATGGGTGTCTCTGGTGAATATACATAGCTAGTACATTACAGTGGGCTTTCGCTGATAATGTGCTAATGAAGTTGATACAAAGCCTAGCATGTAATGTAAATTAAACAACCAATTTTTACACTGAGTAGTACATTGTTTAATTTATGTTTAATTTGTGACTAACTAGTTCACTTTATAAGCTACTGTATATATAGTTGCTAGCAGATTCACTCACCATACATTGCCAGAAGACAAACTACAAGTGACTTGTTGGTTGCTAGTGTGAATACAGGGTCATTCCACAACCCTTTAGGGTCCCGAACTTTACTTATAAGCAGCGGATACTCACAGGGGAGCCGAAGTTGTGTCCGACCTCATGGGCGAAGGTGATGTGGGACACTTTAGGGGGAACGTGGCTGCCATAGTTCTGAACGGTGATGATGCCAGTGTTAAGAGACTTCTTTTTATTATCGGAGTATTGTTTATTCTTCTCACAAATCCCACCAGAGCTTCCTGAAATAGTAGAAAACATTTATAGTATTATTCCTTTTATAACAGTCATAACCACAGGCAACCTGGTCGACAAATATATACGCACAGGTGACAAAATAAAGAATAAAACAACATAAGTCCTCCATGTGTCACCAGAACAGCTTCAATCTATGCCTCTCAAAACATATTCCCTTGGTGTTTTGATGATGGTGGTGGTAAGAAATGTCTAACACTTTGCTCCAAACCTCTCATGGATGTTCAACTGGGTTGAGAGCTGGTAACTGAGATGGCCCTAGCATTTCATTTACATCATCCATGTTTCCTCTGATACCTGTAGTCTGATTGGGATTACAAAAGATAACACTACTTACATCAGTCATCCCTGACCAATCCACACTTCTTGGTATGACTGCAAAGATATTCCATTACAAAAACGTCTTTGTGAATGAGTGATTTCACGCACTGCACTCTCTGCATATAGACAGCAAGTCTGAGTGTGCAAAGCCTTTCTGGGTAGAAGTTCATTGATCAGAGTGCAGTGTGAAGCCCATCAGGGGCCTAGAGTTCACTGATATGCATTTACTCACAGTACAGAGTGCTCAAAAGAGATTTTTCCACTCTCTCTTCCGAGCAAGGTATGCGCCGTTCGGGATAAAATCAGAAGAATAAGAACAACGTGAATTAGCCTGTATAGATCAGCAGGATTTTCTCATGTCGGTGTAGGTTAGCAATGTATTTTCTAGTGAATTACTCAGAAACCTATTAGAAGCTTAAAGAGCCTATGGACTCATGAGAAAACACACACATATACACACACACACACAAACACACACACGTACATATATAGCAGAACTGCAACAGAGTAAGACAGAGATTGTATCAGTATGAGTGCGGGTTAATGGAGGCCGCTCTTGCTCCAGATGCCAGAGATACTCAACAGCGTGACAAGCACATCACATGGCCTTCATTACAACCTCCTCTCCCTCACCTCAACCTCAGAGAAAGATCTCATTATAGATTAACAGCCCATGTATTCTGATCGGTGACCCACAGCCAGCGTCAGAGACAGGACACGGAGATTTAAGTGCACGTGTTAGGTCTTCGGTTCGGGTGCCTAATCTCAAACCACAAAAGAGCTGGTCCACCACAATGTCCTAGATAGTGTTCCACTGGCTGAAATCATGCACGTCTCCTTGCCCTACCTACGAGGTCACATGGACATTGTACATGTGTGCCAAATTGGAATCATTTGCAAACTATTTTGTAAAGAATACAAATATTGTTATTAAGTCAGCCGTGTAACTGCCAAAAGAGTACACTGTTATTAAATTCACGGTGTTTAGAGTACATTAACTAAATATACATAGATAACTAGGTAATTAAAAATAAAATATGGATTAGATAACATTAAAACAAACACGACAACTTTAATAAAAAAAAATTATATTGTGACAATTAATTCTTGTCTGAGACAAAGAACTAAACATTTGACTGAAATATTTCTAAATAGGAACTCAAATGCAAAAGCAGATACACACCACGGCTATACATAACGCAAAAAGCTAGAAATCAATAAAAAAATACATAGAATGGCTTATGAATAATCCTTGTCTATGACTCCTCTCTTTGCTTTTAACAGACACCCAATAATTTAACTTTAGGTAGTGAAATATGTTCTCAAATCCAAAAATCCTTCATAGCTGAAATTTTTATGCCATGTGTTTTGTGATGTTCAACTCTGGTAGAAATGTGACCCAGTTATTTAAAAAACTTTGCTAGTTCCCTGAATCAGCACTGTGTGAGTGTAAAAAAGGGTTGTGTGTGTGTGTGTGTGTGTGTGCGTAAAAAGATAGATGTGGATGTGTGGATATGTGTGTGTGTATGTATATGTGTGTGTATGTATATGTGCGTGTATGTATATGTGTGTGTGTGTGTGTGTGTGTCTATGTATATGTGTGTGTATGTATATGTGTGTGTCTGTGTATGTGTGTATATGTGTGTGTATATGTGTGTGTGTGTGTATGTGTGTGTGTGTGTATATATGTGTGTGTGTGTGTGTGTGTATATGTGTATGTATATGTGTGTGTGTGTGTGTGTGTCTGTGTATGTGTGTGTATATGTGTGTGTATGTATATGTGTGTGTGTGTCTGTGTATGTGTGTATGTATATGTGTGTGTCTGTGTATGTGTGTGTGTGTGTATATATGTGTGTGTGTGTGTGTGTATATGTGTATGTATATGTGTGTGTGTGTGTGTGTGTGTGTGTGTATGTGTGTGTATATGTGTGTGTATGTATATGTGTGTGTGTGTCTGTGCGTGCGTGTACCTGAGGGTGCTCCAACCCAGGCTAATCCCAGAACTCCGTCATCAAAGTCTCTGTCAGTGAAGACGTAAGCCAGGCAGAATTCGTCATGGTTCTGTTCTGAATTCAGCTCCAGAAACTTCTCTACACCGATGTTGGGGAAACGGAAAGGGTTTGTTCTGTCAGTCTCATCACTCGTCGTGTTAATCTAAGAGAGGAGGTGAGAGAGAAAGGAATCACACGAGCTCTACAACAGCGGGTACATCTAATACAGAAAATATATAACATTTTTGGATAAACAATTTCTTTAAATTGAAGGTCCATAAATTGAAGATATGAAAGACAGACAGACAGGGAAACAGAAAGAGCGTCATGAGCAGCATTGAGATGTAGGTGGATCAATCTGTATCAGTCCACATCTCAGTGTCTGTAGGAGCCACTGCAGCTCTCATAACGACATGCCTCCAACCTCTTACAGAAGCTAATAAAGTCCTTTAAAGAACCTACTGGACAAGGAACAATATTCTTCTCCTAATAAGATGAAAACCCACTTCGGGTCCTTTGGGTTGGTGAAACCTCTTTTGTACTGATATTAATTAATGACGGTCTTTTTATATATTTTATTCCACAGCAGCTCCTAAATGTCAGGTGATTTCAACAATATAAAATGGCTTTGATTAAGACCTTTCAGCGTGTTCAGTGCAGTCCATCTTCATTAGTTCTCTGGCACCAGAGCGGTTAGAGCAGAAATAAGCAGCTATCTGACACGGACCTCTGAGTGACGGCGTAACAAGATATTGATGGTAGGTTCATGCTTTCATTAGCAATGACAAGCAAGTACAAGAAGGTGCCGAAACAAATTACTATCGCAGAAAACAATTACAATGACCGGAATGAAAGGGGTCTCTGTATTAGAGCCGGGCATAAGGGACTGGGATTGCGCAGGACCCGCAGGACCAAACACAAAGGTCACAGGAGCAGATGGTTTTCACGCTCACGCAGGCGGGAGTAGGTGGTCAGATATTGAAGCTCACGGGACAAAGAAAGGCCACGGCGATTAGCATGGGAACATGCTGCATGTGGTGCAGTGGTCACAATGTGATTACTGTGTTGATTCATTAATCTTCCCATATCGATATGGTGTTATCTCTTACATATTGCATCACTGATAATCAGCACATGATGACTAGAAAATAATTGGATTTAACAGACAGTGCTCATACACCTTGTTTTTCTCAGTACTCTCTGTCTCTCTCTCACAAACACACACAAGCACACACACCACGACAATAAATGATGCCAGCACTGAGCACAATGCTGATCAAGCTGAAAGAGGCAAGATAATACAAACACACACATACCCTGATCCTCTTGACCATAAAGCTGATGTTGCGGATGCCCTGGAAGTCTGTGGACTGATAGATTGAGTCGATGGCCTTAACATGACTGGAGATCTGTTGGGACAAACACAGCAGTCGGTACAATGTACTGTATTAAAGCAGCTTTACAAAACACAACCACCAATGTGGCCACCTGGCTTTTAAATATTTAGGAGACAGATTTTCTTTAACACATTAGCCTCGCAACCATGGTGCAAAACTAAAGACACTTGTTGAACAGAAAACAAATCTTGGCTGTTCAGGTACATTTGGGCGAAGGGGGCAAACGTGTAAATTTCTTTATGGGTCTTGCTCAGCTTTTTGGTCACTACTGCAATACCATAAAGGTCCAAAGGTCTTGGTCTATTGGGATCCATTTAATGCTGTACCTGAGCTATGACGGCCTCTCTAGTACGGTAGTACTGGTAGAAGAGGTGGTCTGTTTGGATGAAGAGCTGGCAGGTGTTTTTCTCAGCTTGAGCGGCTCGACGCTTCCTCAGGATCACTGGCCCTGTTATATCCTCCTCTTCGTCCACTGCATGCTGTCTGTTCTTTTCCTGCAGGAGGCAAAGAGCAAAAACCTTTCAGCATGGAAGTACCAACACAACACATCTTCTAACCCATCCAAAAATCCATTATTATCTGTAGTAACCTTCCGTTATGCTACTGTTGGTACTGGCTCCAGGAAAATTCCAGAAAAGCAAAATAGAAAAGCAAGAAACAGTCCTGAACACAGAGTTATTCAGGTCTTATGCAGGAGACAAGGCTGTTTCACCTGTTCAGTGCAAGAGTAGCCCAACGTCACTCACACTTTCAATTACAATGCAATATCAGTCTTTCTCAGGGAGCTCAACAGTGAAGCATCATCTGGCTTGTTATAACTGTTATTTGGTGTTTTTTATTAGTTCAACTGTGCTGCTTCAACTGTGGGTGGACTAGTGGTGCAGCGTCCTCCCACCTCTCAACAATATACTGGATTGGCAACTTTAAATTGCCCCTAGGTGTGAAGGATGCTCTGCAAAAGAGTGGTACACCCATCATGACTTTTAACATCCATCCATTTTCTGTACCACTTATCCTACACAGGGTCATGGGGAGCCTGGAGCCTATCCCAGGAGACTCAGGGCTCGAGGTGGAGGACACCCTGGACGGGGTGCCAACCCTTTGCAGGGCACCCAGTCACACACATCGGACAATCTGGAAGTGCCAAATCAGCCTACAAAGCATGTTTTTGGACTTGGTGAGGAAGCCAGAGGACCTGCAGGAAACCCCCGAAGCACGGGGAGAACATGCAAACTCCGCGCACACAGGGCAGAGGCAGAATTCAATGCCAGAACCCGGAGGGGCGAGGTAAATGTGCTAACTACTAAGCCACCGTTCCCCCCATTGAACAATTTTAAGCTATTTTGCTATGCCTATATAGTTAAATAAAAGACAAACCTCATGCTCAATATAAGAAAAAATAGGGAGAAAAGATAAAGAAACAAAACAAGAACGAGTGAAATAAGGAACAAAAGTAAGAATAAAAACAAAGAAGGAAGAAAAGAAAGAGAGTGAAAGAAACAAAGAAAAAAAGACCCTGAAACGTCAAACAAAGGAAAATGAGAAATAACAAAGAAACAAAGAAAGGAAGACTTTCTGCAAATACCCCATATGACATTTTTAAGCCATCAGCAAAGTTTAAAATTCTAGATGTCTTCAATAAGACACTCATTATGCATTAAGCAGAGGCTTTTTTGTTGCTTTAGACTCTATGTTTTTGTTCTGAATATTGAGGTCAAAGTTCTGCTATACTAGAGGAGGCAGAAAAAGACGGGAGAGGTTTGTTGGTGCATAAAAAGCACCCAAGGACTTAAAAAATGCCGGAATGTGCCGCCACACCCAATCCTGATTACTCCCTAAATAACAAAATAAGACAACTTTTAAAAGCTCACAAGCAAAGAGCCTGGCGCTTTTAAAAGCTCCGAATGTCTCAGAGTAATGTAATCATTTCTCTGCGCTGTTGTCACCTTTCCTCTAATCATATATCAGGTGACGCGAGAAGCAACACATCACTTCTGACAGAAACACAACCATTTTAATTTCAGGAATAGAAGAAAAACAACTCTGTGTTACTATTTCATATTTCTGATGCAATGTATTTCATCTCAAACTGCTTTAGGTATCAATATGTTTTTGTATGTTTTTGTGCATTGTAGAAGCATTTCTCAACGATGTGGACTGACCTCAGCGTGAGTCTCCACAGCAGATGCCTGGTACTTCCTCATCCTCTCGAACACGGAGTGATCTGCACAGCCTCCCTCTCGGCCGTACTTGTGAGGGTAATCTAGGGACGAAGAAAGATGAAGATAGATAAAACACAAATGCACACAGGGCAGGACGATTCAATCTGACATGCAAATAGCTGGATTCTCAGCCATTTGAATGAATTCGTTTAAAATGGAGATTTGAAATGTTCTTTCACCTGCACGGTACATGTAACCCAAATTAATACACATGCAAGAGGTAGCATTTAGTGTCCCATCATAGCTTTTCTCAATTCTGAATCATGTGCATATACAGTATCTCACAAAAGTGAGTACACCCCTCACATTTTTGAAAATATTTGATTATATCTTTTCATGTGACAACACTGAAGAAATGACACTTCACTACAATGTAAAATAGTGAGTGTACAGCTTGTGTAACAGTGTAAATTTGCCATTTTCCCTCCCCGGTGTCATGTGACTTGTTAGTGTTACAAGGTCTCAGGTGTGAATGGGGAGCAGGTGTGTTAAATTTGGTGTCATCGCTCTCACACTCCCTCATACTGGTCACTGGAAGTTCAACATTTCACCTCATGGCAAAGAACTCTCTGAGGATCTGAAAAAAAGAATTCATTGCTCTACATAAAGATGGCCTAGGATATAAGAAGATTGCCAAGACCCTGACACTGTGCTGAAGCACGGTGGGCAAGACCATACAGCGGTTTAACAGGACAGGTTCCACTCAGAACAGGCCTCATCATGGTCGACCAAAGAAGTTGAGTGCACGTGCTCAGCGTCATATCCAGAGGTTGTCTTTGGGAAATAGACGTATGAGTGCTGCCAGCATTGCTGCAGAGGTTGAAGGGGTGGGGGGTCGGCCTGTCAGTGCTCAGACCATACGCCACACATTGCATCAAATTGGTCTGCATGGCTGTCATCCCAGAAGGAAGCCTCTTCTAAAGATGATGCACAAGAAAGCCCGCAAACGGTTTGCTGAAGACAAGCAGACTAAGGACATTGATTACTGGAACCATGTCCTGTGGTCTGATGAGACCAAGATAAACTTATTTGGTTCAGATGGTGTCAAGTGTGTGTGGCGGCAACCAGGTGAGGAGTACAAAGACAAGTGTGTCTTGCCTACAGTCAAGCATGGTGGTGGGAGTGTCATGCTCTGGGGCTGCATGAGTGCTGCTGGCACTGGGGAGCTACAGTTCATTGAGGGAACCATGAATGCCAACATGTACTGTGACATACTGAAGCAGAGCATGATCCCCTCCCTTCGGTGACTGGGCCGTAGGGCAGTATTCCAGCATGATAACGACCCCAAACACACCGCCAAGACGACCACTGCCTTGCTAAAGAAGCTGAGGGTGAAGGTGATGGACTGGCCAAGCATGACTCCAGACCTAAACCCCATTGAGCCTCTCTGGGGCATCCTCAAATGGAAGGTGGAGGAGCACAAGGTCTCTAACATCCACCAGCTCCGTGATGTCGTCATGGAAGAGTGGAAGAGGACTCCAGTGGCAACCTGTGAAGCTCTGGTGAACTCCATGCCCAAGAGGGTTAAGGCAGTGCTGAAAAATAATGGTGCCACACAAAATATTGACACTTTGGGCCCAATTTGGACATTTTCACTTAGGGGTGTACTCACTTTTGTTGCCAGCGGTTTAGACATTAATGGCTGTGTGTGGAGTTATTTTGAGGGGACAGCAAATTTACACTGTTACACAAGCTGTACACTCACTACTTTACATTGTAGCAAAGTGTCATTTCTTCAGTGTTGTCACATGAAAAGATATCATCAAATATTTACAAAATTGTGAGGAGTGTACTCACTTTTGTGAGATACTGTATAACATTTTTATTCAGATGAGCCATGAGTCAGATTATTAATAAATTATTAGGTATCAAGCTTTAGCTAAAGTGGCTCCAGGTTTAAAATTAAACAGTAATACCCTAATTAAAGTAATTGGTGTTTTCCAGCATGGCTACAGTGGCCCATTGAGAATATGACTGGCCATAGGCCAGGTTTAAACAGAAACCTATCAGAGGCAATAACACTGCAATAAAACACAGAGTTAGCATGGACTTCAGCAGGTTTCAAATATAATAATGTGTATGAAACCTACTTCAAGGTTACACACTAATGCAGGTAAAATGTGTAGTACTTTGAACATACCGTCTCATCAGTACTGTACATTAATCAGACTAGAGAGGGGATATGAAATAAAGAATTGAAATATAAACTGTGCTTTCTCAATGAGCTGCCTTCAAGTAACTAATTGACATACATGCACATTATTGTCCACAACAAAACATCTGCCACTGAAGCTGCAATGTTTTAAAAACAGGAGTCGCTGACCTAAGGCCAGTTTTTTCATTCATTGTTCGCTATACTATTTTTCGGGTGCTTGTTTCAGTCTGTTGAAATACTACAGGGTCCAAATCCAGACCCTGATCTGCCAGTTGACAGCACCGCAAAACCTAGCCTAAAAGAAAAATACACTGTTCAGTTGTGTGTGTGTGTGTGTGTGTGAAAGCCTGGAGAAGTTGCATTGTCGCTGTAGCCTGCTTTGCTGCGGTCTGCCTGAGACAGATACAGAGTTGCCCGAGAACTAATGAGTGCCTGGGGAATTACAACAGCCAACATCTCTCTATTTCTTACTCTCTCTCTCTTTCTGTCTAGTGCCTCTGTCCTCTCCTCTATTCTCCCTCGCTCTCTACATCTCTCACCATCCTTTGCACGGGCCAGAATTTAAAGCCGTATGGAGACACTCCAGTGGTGCAACCTCAGGCCTCGGTGCCGTCCTGAATGTGAACAAGGCCTGAGGCTGCCTCGGAACACAGCCCTACTACAAACTTTTCCATCTTTACCCAAAAAATAAAACAATGCTGACACATGGCGGGTCAGGAGATGAGAACAAGGAGCTATTTTGGGGACACGCAACACACTTGCTGGAAGCAGAATGTGAAGGTGATGAGTGCTAGAAAACAAAGCAGCAGAACGTGAAGTTGCGCTGTGTGTCTCGAATTACTGAGGCCAAGGCTGGAAGAAAGACGAGGCAGTGGATGTGTTCATGATGTGAGAGAACAGCCTTATCATACTTATCAGCCTTATCGTACCTACACCCCATAAAAGCAAAGAACACTGTTCAGACTCTCACTATCTCACGCTGTAATACAGAGAGGAAAACAAGAGGCACCTATATACATACGGTGTAGGGATGGGCGATATGGACTTCAAACTATATCACGATATTTTCTGGTATTTATTGCGATAACGATATCCATGACGATATAAATACAGCACCGTGCACCACTGTTTTTGGCTTCAGGTGATAGCTGTGATCTTGAGAGCCTCAGAAACACAAACATTGATCTAAAAATAAAACAGATTTTCTGTAACCAAATCAGTTCCAGATTGTAGAGGTAGCTCCTCTACGGGTCGCAGACAGAAATACGTCATCAACTAGGCTTTATCGTTATTATCGCGGGAAGACTCATACTTATTGTGGGGAGAATTTCTAGCACAAACGTATAGCACAAACGTTAAGATATCGCCCATCCCTAATACCGTGCGACGGAAAATAGCACTTTTCCATCAAACTTTCCCAGCATGGATTGGAACAGCAACCTCACCAACACACCCAACTAGGGATGTCACGAGAACCGATACTTCGGTACCAAGTAGGTACCAACATTCTTAAAACGTGACGGTACTTGTTTTTCCGCATTTCCGTTGGTACCGTTGTTACGGAAATACCGAGGTTGCGATTCTGAAGGGGGCAGCAAATACGCACAAGTGTTTCAGTCGGTCCACACGTGAAGAAGAAGAGGAACGCCTACAAGCACACGGGAATAACTACAAAAGATTGGCTTAGCTTTAAGTTTAGCTCCGCTCCGACTCGTTGAGAGGAAAAGAGAGGAAAGCTAGTATCGGTTTCCGGTGTGCAACCGATGCTATCGTTCATTTCAAACAAAGCGAGGAAACACCTGGAAGTTGGCGAAGCACAAATTCGGTCCTATATTATGTTTGTTTGAGGCAGCAGGCATTGTGGCCGTGAAACCAGCTAACGTTATGCTCCATGTAATGTTAGCGATAGCCAGTTATTTGTTAACAATGCTAACGCATTGCGATGTTATAAACTACCTCCTAATGGGCCTCCATGCATCGCCATTCAGCCCTTCAGCCATTCAGCTTCTAATAAATCGTTTGGTCTGCCACCATATCAGTGAATTTAAACTAATGCTTGCATTCAGAGTATAAGGTGTGTGTGTGTGTGTGTGGTGTGTGCGTACGCGCATGCACACAGACGCGTTTAGGAGTGCACGTCCACTCATCATCAGACGGTGTTTGATAACTGAAATCCCCCCCCCCCTCTCTTTGCCAGTATAACCCAGAGGAGAATGTCCTCCAGGAGAGTTTTTTAATTTTACTTTTTTAATTTTATACAACACCGTGGTATCGACTTTGGTATCGAGTATCGTGTACTTTTGGTGGTATCGGTACCGACTACAAAATTTTTGGTATCGTGACATCCCTACACCCAACCCCAGCTGAGTGTGTCGGTTTCCCAGCTCATTCCCACCCGTGAAAGTAGAAGGACTTTCACTGGAAGTTATCAGCTGGTGAGTGGTAACATGTTTTTAAGGAAAATACTCAAAATTAATTTTCAAATATTTTCAAAACTAGGCATATTTTAGTTAACGACTCGTTGGATAAATATAATACCTTTCGTAATAGTAGTTTGTGATTGAACAACATTTCCCATACACACACATCACTTACCCACACACACCAGTCATTAATCACAGGTTTGTCTTGCTCTCGGCAGCGGTCCCTAGCAATCGCTTGACTGGATCACGCCGGAAATTCACTCACTTCCAGACTGCTATTAGATACCGATAACAAGCTCACACACATGCACACGTATGAACACACGCAAGACGTGCACTACGTACATATGTACAGAACGAGATATCTGTCAATACCTTTTACTCTCTCATCTGTGAAGTCTTAACAGCATTCTTAACATTCTTACTCATCATTATTTCTGGACAATAATCATACAAAATCAATCAATCAATCAAAATACACTAGATTAAGAATATCTGCGGCCTAAAACTAAGCATACGTAAATTCAAATTTAAGACATTTCATCAAAATACATATTAAGTAAGGGCTACAATATGAAAAACACCTTTTAAAGGCCTTTTGAGGTTCTGTGGGCATTGTTAGTAATGTGACTTATACAGGGTGTCCCAAAAGTCTGCATACATAGGGGGAAATTAACACTTCAGCAAAATGTCTCCCAAAACTGTTCATACTTTGTTTATATATATTTTTTACTTTAAGAATTCCTTTGACCCAAAAAAAAAAAAAAAAAAACAAACAAAAAACCTACTGAAATCATTCTCATGGTCGGATCAGGAAGATCTTGCAAGGTTGCGCTGGACTTTGGCAGCAAACAATGCAAACACATCACACACGACACTGCTGCCAAATTCAAAAAGACTGGAGGTGTTACGGACCAACCGAGGAGCGGACGTCCACAAACATCCTCTGACGAAGGCACGAGCAACGTGGTAGATCATGTCTACAGCAATAATGTGTCAGTTGTTGGTTTTTGGTCCTGATTTAGGGAACTTTTATTAAAATATGCAGATGTGATTTGGTGACGATGAATCTCAGTGATTCCCTCGGAACGAGTTCAAACTTCAGCCGTACCTTCCTGAATGTCTAGTGTTGATTAGGATGATGCTGGTACCGCAGTCAAATTCGAGAATTAAACTGAACGGAAAACTTGTCATCTTTGACCATAAAAACACTAGCCCGGCTTACAAAAGACTTCTGCAAACATAATATTTCTTATTATGACCCGCTGCACCTGCTAAACAAATAAGGCGGGGAATAGAAAAATATGTTTTACAGTCCAGATAGTATGTTATCTTCCGCTGATGTGATGGCAGAAGGAGCAAATGGTTTCTAACATGATTCAGTACTTTCAGTGAGACGAGACTTTGCCTTGTTACCTTACCTGCTAAAAATACTGTCTCGTTAGTGAGTGCATCCTCGCAGTCATGCCTCTCACACTTCCACACAGCTCTCTCAGCTGCTCATCAAAGCAAAGCGCACTGCAGAGTGCTGACCAGAAATGCTCCACTACTTACTGCCTTTCTAAGAATCTCTTTGTTGCTAGGTCTGTCTCTTTTTTAGATGATACAAGTCTACAGCAGGTGTAGTGCCTGAGATGGACCACTGACATAATAAAACAAAAAACACTGCAGAGCCGCATCCCGGTTATGTTCAGGTAACAGGCTATCTATTTCATGTTAGGTAATGTTTACTTCCTGCACTGTTAGGAAATGAATCAGTGATGGGGTGATGTGGAACAGATTTATCTCTGCTACAAAGCACTGACACTGTAGACTCCTTCCAAAAACACTAAAGAATCGTCTCCTCACAGAAAAAAATGTCTTTACAGAAATAATCGATACCTTCTGAGGAATCAGAATCTAGACTTCAAGCACACATATCAGTACATTGATATCAAGCCAGCCAGCTATTTAAGTAGCTTAGTTTAGCCTAGTTTAGATCCAAGCTAAATGTATTTAAAGTGCACCTATTGTGGTTTTTCACATATTACCTTTCATGTAGTGTGTTATAGAGCTGTTTGTGAATGTAAAAAGTCTACAAAGTTACCAAAAAACAAAGCGACAAACAGGGTTATTGACTCCCGAAAGAAGGAATCGATTCTCAACGGCTGAAACGAGTCGTTAGTGATTCCAGACTTACTTCCTGTACTAACCTACCTAGGTTTGGAACAAAAAACAGACAGAGCTGAAACTCGCTATGGTAGTGGGCGTTTCCTTTTTGAAACACTCTGACCGCGGTAGACCAATCACAACTGGTCAGACTGGGACATCTGACCAATCAGAGCAGAGCATGCTCTCTGAAAGGAGGACTTTAGAATGAATCCTTTAGAACGGATCATTTAACGAGTCGTTTTTGACACTGGGGGGGAAAACATGTAATGCTGCAATTTAAATGATCGGCACATTAAAGTGTTTTTTGACCTCGGATGCACGTGAATCTATTGTATGAGACTGTTAAAACAAAATTAGGCACAATTCAAAACCACAACAGGTGCGCTTTAATACCCTATATTATGGTGCTACTAGGTAGCTAGATAGTAAAGTTTCACCAACCTACTTGAATGACAGCCCCTCTTTAACCTGACAAGTTATCGAGTTAAATAATAAAACTAGGAAGTATTCGCCATTTCAGAAACCACGAGTTCAAACCCCGACAGTGCCACAGCCATCCGTGGCTAGGGGTCAAGGGAGCAAACTTAGCTGTGCTCTCTGTGTGGGAGGGATGACATACTCTCACTCCCTTGTCAATCACAGCGACACCAGCCAATTGTGAGTGTCCGTAAGGTCATGCATGTGGAAGATGTGCTTTCTTCAGAGTGTTTCGTGCAGCAGAAGCAACAAGATGTGGTTGCCTTGGCTTCGTGTATCTTGGAGGAAACGTGTGATAGCCCTCACTCGTCACTACTGTATGATGGGGCGAGCTGGCTGGAGCGTGGGAATTGGTGGATGATCAAATGTAGGAGGAAAAGAGAGAAGGATGGGATCTGTTTTTTTTCTGCCACCAGCAGAGATGGCAGTGTGAAACAAGTGTACTCTGTGTTAGCAGCAACATTAAGCACAAAAGGGATTTCAGCCAAAGGAACCATATTTATGACAGGACTATTTAACCTCACTGGAAGCTGGGCCAGCTTAGACACACACTGCTGGCGGATTGTCCTGAATAATTCTGAGCTGCTGCATGACGTTGAGCGTTTCTTGCAGGAATGAAAAAATGCTACTTGTCTTATACTGTCGGCTGCCGGAGACTTAAACGACTCTGTTCGGCAGTTGTGCTTACAAGACTATTTTGCTCACTTGTAGAATGTCTGGGAGTCCTGCGACAAATATTTCATGAAGGTTGAATGTTACAGAGTTTTGTTTTAGTTCTTGATTTGTCGTGTTAACCGCAGCTGAAATTCCCCACACGTCGCTGAATTAGGCAGTTGACTATCCCTGATCTATAACACCAGGGTGGACTAGCACAGCAACGGAGACCACCACAGTTACCAAACTGAGCTTTCATTTTCAATACTAGTATTCCAGTGGAAAGACAACATCGCTGGGAAATATGACAATAAGTTATCATAATAAATGATAATCGCTTGTATATGCTTACAGCAGGTATCATCAGTACTAAAACAGAACAAAAAATAACTGAACTAATTGTTAAGCATAGGCTTCTGTTTTATTAGCAAACCTCAGCAAAATGAAATATATGTTGAAAAAGGCTTAGTGGTCCAAAGACACGCATTGTAGCCTGATTAGCATTTCCAAATTGTCCAGTGTGTGAATATGTGTGTGATTGTGCCCTGCGATGGGTTGGCACCCCATCCAGGGTGTCCCCCGGCTTGTGCACGAGTTCCCTCCGTCCCTGTGTAGGATAAGCGGTATGAAAAACGGATGGAAGGTTGGATGTTTTCATGGATTATATATAATATGATTTCTTTCTTTTTTTTTTTGCCATATCACTATCTCTGATATAAATGCTTCCACATACATCACCAAGACTTTTTTTTCTTACACTTGCTTGAGAGTGGGGGTTCTTTTTCATCTGAGGCACTGAAAAGTGAACCGATATCTAGAAGAATGATGGAAAGAGATGACAGTAGTTTTAACAGGAAAAAAAGTGCAACATTTCATTGAAATGCCCGAGTAAATTACGCAACACATTTGGAAGGAAATATAGCTACTTTATAGAAGAAACAAATAATCCAGAAATAAACCCATACTGTGATACATCTGATCACGTTCATTCTAGTACATTTTCACCATAAATAAATAAGGTCTGTATGAAAGAAAGAAGAATGAGTGCTCTATTATGAAAGAATGCTGCGGTGTTTCTCCACAAGGGGGCAGTAAAGGAAACAGCACGAGTCTGTTTGATGGATCTTGATTGAGCGTAAATGCCAACCAGGCTAATCAAAAAGGAGGGGGGTGGGGTTATGGAGCTCCTCTGGAAATACTAAGATTTAGACATTCCTGCATTCTGACGTATTAATTAATTTAGTTATTTAGTAACATACCGTTTGCGACATCAGTAGCCTCAAAGGATCTTCAGTGGTGTGACTCAGTGTGTTTACATGTACACATGTAAACAATAGTCACAATAATAAACATTTCAACTATAACTGGAGCAACAGGTTTATTTAAGAAAGTCATCTGATCTGGTCGAAGTCAACTAATAATAGTACCATTATTTTTGCAAACGATGCACGCCCCTCAACAGTCACTCAAACTTTTTTGAGAGTTCATATATATATATATATATATATATATATAAATGCATGTTCATGCACTAAATAAACTGATTATCAATTATCTTTAACACGTTTTCTGCGGTCTGGTAACAGCTTTGATACTCTTTAAGGTATTGTAGTATGGTGCTTACATGGCCAGTTAAATGCAACCAGATATTGATTATTCATGTGCATGTCAATGACGCTGGACGTAAGATGTTTTTTTTTCGACGAGGAATGAAACAGGAAACATATGGTGAAACTTGGACCCGAACAACCGGCGAGCCGAAATGAACATCAGGACTGGGAGAACTGGGGGGCGTCGGCACATGTGTGTCAGACTAACACACGCTGAGCTGTTTTCTTCTGCATGTTTTTCACTACTCAGCAATGACTTGTCCTATCATACCATGGTCTCATTTTCCAACGATACAACTAAAGCAAAAAAAAAAAAAAAAAACCCAAACAAATAAAGAAAGAATAAAGAACTTCAGTAATGTGGACACGTTACAGGGCTTTTTCCTTGCAAACAATGCAATTCCCAAAAGTTCTTGGTTCCCTCTTCTATTTATAACATCTAGTAATGAAATGAATACATTATTCATAATAATAACTTGATGGCAGGTGTGTGTGTGTGTGTGTGTGTGTGTATAAATAAAATATGAAGGAAATGGCACTGCCTAAACACTTTTCTCTAATGCTAATTTTCAAACACCATTTCAATTTGAACACTTTTATTTGACCTCGTCGGGTCAAAACTCAGCATCATCTCGATAATAAGACTCCATTATGCGTGCTTATGTTTATTATAAAGATGAAGCAGAAAACTGAGCAGAAATGCACGAGTCATTCTGATGATAGTCAAGTGTAATATCTAGGCGGACGGGTGGAGTGGGAAGAGGAAAACAGACAGCTATTTAACAGGATATTAACAGTGATATTCACCATGCTATGGTTACAGTGCTGTTAGGAAAGGGAGGAAAGATCTACGTTGGGGGAAATCAGAAATTATACAGTCATTACTGATAATCTCGCTTTGGAAAAACAGACACACCCAAAGAGAATACACACACACACACACACACACACACACACAAACAGAGCCTGGAAACTGGATTCTTTAGGTACAATATGTTATGAACAAGCCAGAACATGAAACAAGCCCACCCATGCACACACACACACACGCACACGCACACACACACACACAGACATGCACGCAACCCTCTGCCTGACACACGTGATGATTTCTGTCCAGTGAGACACTCAGCCGCTGTGTGTCTCTGGGCCTGTTCCTGTCCTCGCACTTCCTGCCATCAGCCACATTACGACGGTCTTTATACTCTACGATTACAGCAGCCTCAGATTATTACTTGTCAGTCTGTACCAGGCGATGTGAATAAAATCTGGGCGATAGCATCTTCCGTGTACTCCATGTCAGATTTTATGATGCGGATCCTCCAACGGTAGCACTGCTATTAAAGGAAATTACTACGTTCTACTATCATTACTTCATCGATCAATGTGATCCAGGTTCGCACAGAAAATAAACCGCAACATTCTTCGAAGTGGGCGCGAGGTAATAAGGATATTCGGGCGGCTTATCGACGAGTGTCGTTCACAATCTGAGGTTTGGATAAAAAGATTTCTGCCTACGGTTTCAATGGAATGAAATCGCCCCGGTTTTAATATTCATTATGTAGTCCATTTCCACTGATTTCTATATTACTGCAGCGCCATAACACCACGCCTTTAACTACCTCTAACCTCAGCACACACAAAGCAAAGCTATTGTCACTCCGTACAGGATTGAATGATTATTATTATTCTGCCCAAAAATGCTTGCACTTTTTTCAAAAATTTGTGATGCAACAGAGTTTTTTTGCGGATTTTTTTTTTGTGGAAAACTACTCGAATTGGCTACGGAATTGTTTTGCACTGTCTTTCGCAGTGATTGTTGATAACTGAGACCTTTTAGCTGTACTCGTGTTCAACTCACGTGAATCGAACAGGACTTTGCGTGCGCATTTCGATGACATCACATGACGTGTCTTGGCCCAAATCTGCGGTTATGTTGAAAAATCGCAAGCTCTTAATATTGCGGCGTTTGCAGGATTTTACATTCACTTCTGTGATCGCAAAATCCTGTCGGTTCAGAATTATTGTCTGTGTGTGTGTGTGTGTGTGTGTGTGTGTGGTAAAGAACCTTGGGTATAAATACTGTTTCCAAAAATATTGAGGATTTTTTTTATAGCCTTTTCTATATTACAGCAGTTCACGCCCATAATCTCATGCTGTTAATACACATCAGACTGTTGGCTGCTCATAAACACAATAATATGCACAATATCATATCATACAAGCACGCTTCCGGGCCTAAAACTGGTTCTCTGCTCATACTAAAGCTGCAGTGTGTTATTTGTTTTGTGTCCAGGCCTATAATAATTATACACTTTAAAAAAAAAAAAAAAAAAGTGAGATCAGCAATGAGCCAATAAGCAGGGGTGGGCGAATAATCACAGATTTACGTTTAAACTCCATTTGATTCATGCAGTATTTCCTGGTGGTGCAACACATTACTACTCGTTCCTGAATTACATCGTCTGCTAAACTAGAAGCATAGATGCACGGCCAGACTGTGATGCAAGAAAAGAAAAGCACAGCTCAGGCACTCATTCAATTTCAGTAACCGCTTTATCCTGGTCAGAGACGATCCGGTGCTACTGCGCAGCCTGAAAACCGCAGCTCATAGCTCAGAGCTCAGACGTTAGCCAAAGACTTACTGCCATATTGTTGAGGGTGCAAGCTCACGATCAATCTCATGATCAGGAGAGAATAAGAAAAGGGTCATCCTGAAGATTTAAGTACAATATTCGAGTTGATTATTCTGTATTAATGCACTTAACTAGTATGTTATACCCTGGATATAAATTACGTTAGCGACATTTTCTTATACTTTATATATTTCTAGACAAGCGTAACAGAAGAATCGGTAATTGACCCAGCAGCACAAGCCTTCGTCGCAACAATGATTTGATTTGGAAGTTGACTAAATCTCCTCAGCTCTTCACGATTAGGGTAAGAAAGCTCCATAATTAGAGTAAGACAAACCCTGATGCGAAGCTTTTAAGATTTCTGTGGCTATAACTAGCACTTCTATAGCAAGAGGGGAAAACCTGACGAAAAAAATCTAGTTATGTTCACACTGCAAATTTACACATACCCTGAGATACTATTTAAATCTTTTGTGAGGTTGTTCAAATCTCTTTTAACATATTCTCCATTAATATCCAGCACCTGTTTAGACAAAAGAAGTGAAATTGAATCAGAATCAGAATTTTTGAGTTCACACTGTCAAAGACGGATCAGATCTTAAGTCAAAATGGATTTGGTTCACTTTGCCTGCGGTGGGACTGAGGCCTGTGTGTAACTTGTGAGGAAAAACAGATTTGCTAGAATGTGAATATAGCCAAAGTGGTCCAAACTGAAAAAGATCAGATTTGTGTTCATACAAGTCTGTGTCACATTTCGGTATTTTAAGCTTTTAACACTGATATATCTCTGAGAACATGCACTCACCGATGTCGTCCTCATGGTAGATGACAGAGTGGTAGGGTACTTTTCGCACTCCGAGGTATCGCTCAGCCGGTTCCACATAATACATGCCTCGATGACTCTGAATGAAGCCCTCAAACTTTCCATCCACAATAGACCCATGAGTCAGAGTGTCCTTCTCACCTGAGGAGAAAACACACACATTAATACATGCATTAACACGGGTTAGGAAGGCAGGAGGCAGGCTGCAAAACTGTTTAGTCAGGAGCAGTTTCAGAAAAACTCACACATACAATGCTATGAAAAAGTATTTGCCCAATCCTGACTTCTGTTTTCGTGAATATCTCATACAAAATAGTTTTAGACCTTCAAACAAAATACAACATAAAACAAGCGTAACCTGAGTAAACACACAATACAGTTTTTATTTTAAACTTAAACTCTGGTTGTGCCACCTTTAGCAGCAATAAATGCAGTGTAACCAAACACTTCCGATAACTGGAGATCATTCTTTCACTTACTTCTAGGACTAGGATTTACTCCTATGCTTTGGATCATTGTCTTGCTGCATAATCCAGTTGCAGCTGAGTTTCAACTTACGGACTGAAGACGTTCTCCTTTCGGATTTTCTGGTAGAGAGCAGAATTCATGTTTCCCTCAATTATTGCAAGTTGCCCAGGTCCTGAAGCAGCAAAGCATCCCCACACCATCACACTTCCACCACCATGCTTCACTGTAGGTATGATGATCTTTTTGTGGAATTCTGTGTTTGGTTTACGCCAGATGTAACGGGACCCCTGTCTTCCAAACAGTTCCACTTTCAACTCATCTATCCACAGAACATTCTCCTAAAAGGTTTGAGGATCATCAAGGTGTGTTTTGGCAAAATTCAGATAAGCCTTAATGTTCTTCTGGGTTAGCAGTGGTTTTCACCTCACCACTCTTCCATGATGCCATTTTTACCCAGTGTCTTTCTGATAGTGGAGTCATGAACAGGGACCGTTATTGATGCAAGACAGGCCTGTAGGTCCTCTGATGTTGTCCTTGGCTCTTTTGTGACTTGCTGGATGAGTAGTTGTTGTGCTCTTGGAGGAATTTTGGAAGGTCAGCCACTTCTGGGAAGGTTCACTACTGTGCTGTGTTTTTCCATTTGGAGATAATGGCTCTCACTGTGGTTCTTTGGAGTCCCAGAGCCTTTGAAATAGCTTTGTAACCCTTTCCCAGTCTGACGTATTTCAATCACCTTCTTCCTCATCATTTCTGGAATTGCTTTCAATTTTGGCATAGTGTATTACTCAGTAAGACCTTTTAACCAACTTCATGTTGTTGAGAAAGTTCTATTTAAGTGATGATTTGATTGAACAGGGTTTGCAGTAATCAGACCTGTTTGTGTCTAGTCAAGCTGAACCCTATTATGAATGCAGATTCATAGATTTGGGGAATTAGTAACTACGGGGGCAAATACATTTTCACACAAGCCCAGTTGGTACTGGATAACATTTTTTGCTTCAACAAATAATGTTAGCATTTAAAACCTGTATTTTGTGTTTACTCAGGTTGCCTTTGTTTTATCTTAGATTTGGTGTTAATTTCTGAAACAGTTTAGTATGAGATGTACACAAAAACAGAAGAAATCAGGCAAATACTTTTTCACAGCACTGTATATAGTTTCAAATAGCTTTACTAGGTCAGGGGATAAAATAGAATACTCCTGAGATGCTGTGAACGTCCCTGACCGTCCCGTAATAGTAACTTAGAGTCAGAGCTGTTGGGTTAAAACGTACACATCATACACCGGCTCAGATACATCCTGTATCATCTCACCTGAACCCGGTTCAGCCAAGTCCCCACACTTCAGGTAGGATTTAACAAAGAGGCGCAGGCCACAAATGTGACTGTACTTATCTATCACAACATTTTGATTAATCCACATGTTAGAAAAGGACTCTTGCTAAATATTCTTTCTCTCTTCTTTCCCTTACATCTTACATCCTGAAGCTGAAACCACAATGATCATCAAACAGTAGATGAAAACTACAAAGGAACCAGGAAAGTCCATTCGCTGTTATAAATAATTATGCAACGTATCGTGTGTAAACACAAACACACGCACAGCACTATAAGGCCAGATGGTAGGCAGACAGGACGTTCCTCCTGAGGATGTTAAATCTGCTGGAGTTAGTCAGTTTGAAGGGGCTCGTCTCAAAATCTGCTTCATATGAGATTATTCTTTCACACAAACAAGCACACATCCCCTGTGACCTTCAGATCTGCCTCATAACAAGCGCTCTAATGAGATTCGAAAACTCTAATGTCTTATGTCACTGATAATCAAAGCAGAAATGTTCATGGGGGGAAAAAAAAATAAAACAAACTTACTCACTATCTATCCAAACTTTCTGAAGAGCAGACGGCAGATGCACTAGTCTTAATAAAACGTTGAATTTTGTAAGGTGAGGCAGATTGCGGGGTTTTTACTGAACTGTGCCAGTATGGCTGCGTCTGCTGGCAGGAAGACAGCGAGACTCTCATGTGGCTCTCTAGATCTAAACTGGATTTTCACATCAGTTCTCAGTTCTGCATTCGAAAGAGAAAACAAAAACGGTCCCAAGCCGCACTGCCAAGAACCCCACTGATCCTAAGTGGTTGCTGTCCTGCCAGAGAAATGTGGAACATAAAGTCAGGCTTTCAAGTACTGAGGAAGGAGGAAGATAGTGCTATGAGGTGATCAAGAACCGGGGCAAGAAAAGTGTCAGGAACGCAAGGAAAACTGTGGACTGATCGTTGATAGGGTTTCCTTCTGAGATGATGCGATACATATCTCAATGAAACACCACCTGGAAACACAATAAACAATCCGATCAGGGTTATTTTTTCTTTTTTGTGATCGTTGTGGCCAAGAATGCTTGACTTTGCTGCAGAATTTCAAAATTTGTGAGTTTTTTGTGCCTTTGTGAGTTTTTTGTTGGGAAAACTACTTGAATTGGCAACTGCACGAACTTGTTTTGTCTTTCTCAGTGATGTTTGTTGGTAAATGAAACCTTTTAGCCGTACTCATGTATGACACACGGGAATGCGTGCTGTGATGATGTCACATGATGTGTCTTGGCCCAAATCTGCGAAAAATCTGTGGTAATTTTGAAAGATTGAGTTTACTTGGTTTTACGTTCAAATCCTCGAAGGACTGATTAAATATTCTGATGCTGAAATATCTGTGATGTGCTTAGTGCTGGCGATGTATTTGCGGTATTCCTATGAGAACCTGGTGGTTTTCTGCCGTATTGATATCACAGGGTTACACTGCTAGCACAGTTACGAACCAGTCCGTACAGGATATCATGGAGTTTTTTATGATTGTTGTGGCCAAAAATGCTTGCAGAAATGCTTGCGATGCAACTCGCGGTGCTTTTTTGCGGAAAACTAGTTGAATTGGCGAAATTGCAGTTACGCGAAATTGTTTTCCACGGTCCTTCGCAGTGATGTTTGTTGGTATATGAGACCCTTTAGCTGTACTCAAGTTTGGCGCATGTGAATCAAAATCAAAGAGGGCTTTTTGTCTTGGCCCAAATCTGTGGAAAATCTGCAGTAATTTTGAAAAATGGCAAGCTCCTCTGAATATCGCGGAATTCGCTTGATTTTGCGTTCATTTCTGTGGTCGCAAAGTCGCGGAATCCTGGAGGGACTGACAAAGGTGTTTATAAGGGGAAAAAAGGTCATCGATCTTATCAAAACGATGACGAGTGTGATGTCATCGATCACGGTATTAGGATGAACGTTGGAACGTTCGCAATCTGATCTGTTTGAGCAGAGTGTACAGATGTGGAGGTGAGAGAAATGGACAGACTAAAGGATTAAAGCACTGCTGCATCGCTCTCCTTAGGTAGAAATAAAGCAAGGACTAAATCCCAGTGCATCACTATCAGCAGGTAGACAATCAGCATTGTGGGTAATGTAGGAAACTGTAAACCAAAGGGGAAAAAAAGTCGGCTTAGAAATGACTAAATAAACCTCAGGTGCCACAATCTGTTTAAAAAAAGAGAGATACTTTCACAGAGAGATTTTCCCTTTCACGGATACAGACATCCACACAGAACTATTCAGTCATGATAGCTTTAAAGCATTTTTAAATGATAAATTATATAACATTATAAATATTACAACTAGTGCACTGACTGAAATCGATTCAACTTTACATCCTTGAGTGTAAGGGATATCGTAGGAGAATAAGCAGATCAGCAACCACAGCAGAACAGCTGCCAGATCTCTCCCACTCAAATCCTCCTTTTTCTCTTACGCTCCCTTTCCATTCATTTGCTCCAGCACTGATGGAGAGCTACAGGAATCTGAGTGTGCAGGTGGAGCCGGCCAGCATTCAGCGCCTGGTACACCACTTCAACACAACATTTTTCTACTCCAAATAAGGCCAGGCTGGCTGAAACCCGAGCCACCTGATGTAGAGATTTCGTGTACGTACTGCTAGATGTTTATAACGATATATATATTTTTAGAGGAGTTGTACCTGATGTTGTACATGACTGAAAATGTGCTGTCTCGCAAGCTATCTCCTATATGACCTCCTATATCTCACCTTCTGCCCACATGACCGCAATAACTTCCTGTAACTTCTGCTGTGACTTTTTATTTGCTGTGTTCCACGGTATCCCAATCTTAATTCTCTAAATGGTCTAAACCATTAAGTAATAATTAAGTTATTATTTAAAGTACTATGTTGACTTTTTGTTAATGGAAAAAGACTTATCTCCATATCAGCATGTTATATATATATATATATATATATATATATATAGAGAGAGAGAGAGAGAGAGAGAGAGAGAGATAGAGAGAGAGAGAGAGAGAGAGAGTATTAATCAGATTGTTTGCTGTAAATAAATGTCTTAAGGCAG